>NW_019394342.1:0-199402 GCF_000612105.2 Orussus abietinus | reverse complement strand
TGTTCTGCTTAAATTGATCTCTCGAGCTAGTGGCTGCGATTTTTTTCGGAGGAGGTACAGGGTTTTGGAGTTTTTGTGAGGAGTTCTTCACTTTTTCAGCCGGTTCTCCGGCTGCTCAGATTTGTAACTTGTGGCAAGTGCATTAGCCGTCTGCATCCTCCACCGGAGGTCGTCCCCGGGTGGAGTGCGAGAGAATCGTGGAGTGAGTGTGTTGGAATGAATACGTTTGACTTTTTTAAATATAGCTAGGGAGGTAGGATAGTTGTCGGGAGTGAATGTCTAGTTGTAAGCAGGCAGGGCCAGGGCGGGATCTCTTCCCGGGGTTTGGGGGAGATCCTGGACTTGGGATACTTTTCCATCGTTCGCCCTTCCGGAAGGGTGGAGGATGTCCGTCCTGCGCCCGGGATTCTACGCCGAGGGTAAGAATTACTTTCTGGAAAAAAAAATATTCTTGTCATATCACCAATATTCCGAATACTTTGTAACTAATTTTGGACCTCAAGTTTTTTTTGCAAAATCAGTTCATTCTGACACTAGCGGGTTGCACCTCTGATTTTTATCAAATCAATTTTCGTGGAGCCATGGAATTTCTTTAATAAAGAACGTCAAGATTTTCGCGAATAATGAATTGAAATCTAGAAAGTAAATTATTCCTTCAGGGTACTCCCGGACGTCCGCGATTGCAACAATTTTCTTTCAGGAATGAGAAATAATTAGACCGCGCTTGGGAATCCGGATAAATGTGCAATACGCTCGGACTGCGCATCCTCGGATCGTAGGTCGTCGTTTTGCTAGCTTTAGGATCTGCTCGCGGAGTGATTTGTTCTTTAAATCCGAAAAATTAGGGGATTGCCAAGCGTTCAAGACGTAGGGGGCTCTGCCCGAAGAGACTGCAAGAGTCGAAGAGGCTATATGCCGAAGCGGCCCCTTAAGAAGAGGGCAACTACGATGGCCTTCCGTTCTTTCGAACGGACAGCCATCCATTTTTTTGGCCACGTTGTCCCTCCTGTTTTTTATTCTATGTCATTTTGTCAGGACTGACAAAGAAGAGACGGCGAACAATTATTCTGATTACATTTTGTCGAGTCTGCATTTAAATGGATTTTTGCATACCTAGTAATATGAAAAATACCAATTCAGTAAATTCAGTAAACTTAACGAGATTGACGTATTATTAATATTCTTGTCTTTTAGTAACTTATTCGCTTTCTAATCTCAGACTTCCTGGATTTCTTTTAAATGTTCTGTTTTGCCTGCCCTTTTGTGCCTCTTTCCAGGCTTAGGCGGATCATCTTCATTAGGAGGATGTATTTTCTTTTTTTAAATCATGGGTCGCTGCAGAGCTTGCTGCACTTGTTGGTAAAAGATGGGAAAGAATGTTTGTTATCAATTCATTTCTGGGCAATATTTTTGAGGGTATTATAGATGTTCATAGATGGCGCCAAAAGCGCCGTGGAAGATTCAAGATGGCGGCTGATGGCGGCACTGCCGGCTGATTCATAATTGTTACTAGTCGTGTTTGGGCAAGTTTGGTAAATTTGTCGGTGTTTACTACTTGCTATAACGATCTATAAAAGGTAAAAGCTGTGTCTAATCATCTATCTGAATATTTGCGATCGATATCATCCGAGTGGAGATAAGGTCCCGATGTGAGAAGCATTGTTGGACTAAATACAGAAAAGGTACTGCGTAAACGGTTTTTTAGTTTCAATGATTTGAAGCGATATTTAAATTGTAGAGTTTTGCATAAATGTATTGCAATTATATTAAAATAAAGGAGGGATATTTTGGTTGGATATTTACGATTTCATTAAATAAAAATCAGTAGTGGACAGTACGGATGGTATCGTCATAGGTTATAGATCATTTTCAATGGTAGTCATATTTATAAGCTTTAAAGTAGAAGTAGGCATGTATTTATTTTTTAAATTATTGCTTAGATAACCTTGTCGACATTAGCTACTATTGGTTATTTATAATTAATGTGTTTTAGCGTCAAGTAATTTTAGGAATGTTTAGGTGCGAGCTTGAAGAATAAATGGAGCTTGATAACTTAAATGGTGCGATGTATCTGAAGCTTTGAATGATTTAGATCAGACAGATACATGTTATTAACAATGTAAAACTTTAGTTACCTGCTTTCTCTTGATTTCTGCATGACGAAATATTCAACCGTCATTCATAACTGACGTTCATCGATACATATATAGGTAGCCATGGACGAATAAAATTATAAAGATATGAAAGCAATTTAAAATGTATATAGCGAGAAAATACATGTATTACCTGTCATTAAGTGATTTCAAATTCGTTTATTATTCTGGGCCAGGATACAGTCGAATGTCAAGTACTTCTTTGCAGCACTTAAGACACTAACATGACTTCTGGGTTGCGTTCCTTGAGGAACGTGACTTGTACCAGATCGGTATCAGTATAAACTTGACATATTAGTTATTTCAACTTGTCTGGTAGTCGCTAAAGATAAAATTTATTTATAATACTGGGTTTGTCCATCCGTAATATGTGTACAGTCAGGTCTGTTTACAATCCCTGCGAGAATCTAATTTTATCCTTTTTTTAACTACGACGGACAAATAAAAGACACAATATTACGAGTAAAGTTTAAGTATAAATTTACTTGGTTAATATGATAGTTTTATTTAGTTTTCAACCCATCTACCTTTAAGTGCAATCATTGTAAGTCATTTTTATTAGAAAATGGGATAACTTTTGGTATGATACAACTTAAAGTATAATAACGCTATATTAACGACAATGTTACACAGCTACCTTATAAAACATAAAATTAAACAAAAGGTAAAACGAACATATGAAATAGAATACGTCGTATCGTTAAACTAGACTTAGTTCCGATACTTTGCAGGTTGTGTCATACCTTTAATATACATTGCAACAATTTTATAATACAATTAAAAGGAATTATATTCATTGAATATATTGTCCAAGAAAATTTATACTCGTAGAATTAAATGCTCTTCAGAATTTATACTAATTAAAGTTCTTTGCACAACGTATATTATTCTCCGCGCGGATGACAACTATATCGTTAACATCGACTATACAGTTATTGCTATGGAAGCAGTACGATGATTCGGAGCTTCGATAAATTCAATTAAATTTATTATATATTGTCGTTATGTAATCCATTATATGCGTATAGATAAAATTACACTATTCGCATCTCCCGTTACGTGGCACCGTCTTGGTTGAATACGCCACGACACCGGAGTAGCTTAACGTATGACACATTTCAAGTAAACGTTTTGTAACACACAGTTTGCTTCTACTATATCGATATCATTATATACATAACATTTCTAGCGATAACTACAGTTTTTTTTTTTTAGTAACTATAACTCTCTCTTAGCATGCCCTGCTAACAAGATGTTTTGTCCCTTTCAGCCACCGGTGCTGTTAACGCAATTATCACGTTTAGGTCACAGTTCTCATCTCTTTTACATAAACTACGAGTATAGTTATTGTCAATACATTCGGAGTAGCGTCTCTGTGTCTTTTCCAATCTTAATAACGCGAGCCAAATTATTAGCGCTTGCAAATATATGGAGTGATCTTTTGTCGTTCTTTATTTCCTTTTCCAAATGCCCGACAACTGCTTCGTCTCACAGAGAGCCCAAATGTTCGGGGTACGAACCCAATGGCCATCCCCAGGGACGTCCGAATGAATTAACGAGCGTCATTGAATAAAAGGCGAATTATCAAACAAGTTCTTGTATTGACTTTTACATCTGATTCGTAGATCTTACATACGCACTCCCCCCATTTCTTTAATTCTGCATAATATGTATGCGAATAGGGTAGATTGGTAGATAGTTAGGTTAGGTTAGGTCTACGGGTTGGTTGGTAGTAGATAGGTACGTAGGTTAGGTGGGAGAGTAGGCATTATGTATGAACGTGGTTCTCAATTATGAACGTATGCAAACGCGTGCACACGCTAGTTCATGTATGTACTATAATTACAGTTTGTTTTCTTCTTCTTCTTCTTCATAAAGTTATGTGCGCATACTTAATAACAACTTTCTTGACCAGTACGTCGTGTGCGTGTTACTTTTGTGTCGCGCATGCGCTCGCCGCTCGCGCATGCCGCTCGTGTATGTCGGTATATGTGCTACAGTTACGATAGAACTCACAGGTGAGGTGTGAATACTAAATTACATTATATTTATCTCTCTCTACCGTTTCTTCTCGTAAGGATTCTTCTTATTGGTACCTCATAGCTGGTACCATTTCTTATCTTTATACTTGAGCATAAGCCCGTGGGCTGACTGCGAAAAGTTGTCGGCTTCGGACATCATGCGTGCCGTTCGTTCCTCTAGCTGAGACAGTTTATCACCACGTTCCAGGACCATTTGATGAGCCATACTGATTTCACCTGTCGCGCTTGTTACGCGTTCTCGGATGTTCTCGGTGTTCGGACCTGGTATATGTTTCGCTATGGTTCGGGATGCTCGTCCGCTGGACTCGCCGACTGGACATTCAAACGAAATCAATGATTTTTAGAATAATGTGTTCATCAATTGTATTGGGTTGGCTAGAAATGATCTCGACATTTTGTATCTTTATTTTTAAAATTTAACCAGACTTCGTATCATTTATCAAGAGCCTGAATTTTTTTTAAGGACATGTATATATTTTCATATTTGAGTGTTCACTATAGTTCGGGTAGATTCGAAGACTGGACATTCAAACGAAATCAATGATTTTTAGAATGGCGTGTTCATAAATTGTTTTGGGTTGGCTAGAAATGATCTCGACATTTTGTATCTTTATTTTTAAAATTTAACNTTTAAAATTTACAATTTATTTATCAAGAGCCTGAATTTTGTTTAAGAACGTGCATATATTTTCGCTTTTGAGTGTTCACTATAGTTCGGGTGGACTTGAAGACTGGATTTTCAAACAAAATCAATGATTTTAGAATGGCGTATTCATAAATGCTTGTATTGGATTCGCTAGAAAATATCTCGACATTTTGTATCTTCATTTTTAAAATTTGTCATTGTATTTATCAAGAGAGGCTGAATGTTTTTAAGAACGTGTATATATTTTTGTATTTGAGTGTTCACTATAGTTCGGGTGGACTTGAAGACTGGATTTTCAAACAAAATCAATGATTTTAGAATGGCGTTTTCATGAATTGTATTCGGTTGGCTAGAAGGTATTTCAATTCTTTATATCTTTATTTAACAAATTTTAACCAGACGGGGCCTTCGTATTATTTATCAAGAGCCTGAATTTTGTTTAAGAACGCGCATATATTTTCCTATTTCTGTGTTCACTATAGTTCGGGTAGATTCGAAGACTGGACTTTCAAACAAAATCAATGATTTTAGAATAGCGTATTCATCAATTGTATTGGGTTGGCTAGAAATTATCTTGACACTTTGTATCTTTATTTTTAAAATTTAACATTGTATATATCAAGAGAGAGTGAATTTTGTTTAAGAACGTGCATATATTTTTGTATTTGAGTGTTCACTATAGTTCGGGTAGACTCGAAGACTGGATTTTCAAACAAAATCAATAATTTTGGAATGGCTCGATACTTTATATCTTTACGTTTTTTTTTTTTCGGGGGGAAAGAGTTAATTATTTTATAAAAATTAGAGGACTTAGCATAAGCTTGGGATAATGCTAACTTACACAACTCCTCGCGATCTATACTTTTGGATCCACCACCGAATAGCCCTTTAAAGAAGTTTTCCTTCGGTGGTTCTGGCATGTCATGGGCGATAAAAATATCTCCCATCATCTCTGTCAGCTCGGAACTGAAAGAAAGGACTTTATAAGCACTATTGAAGTAGTTTAAAGTGAATTACTTCCTGAAGAGTATCGACACACTTAAGGTGAAGTGAAACCCCCTTCAAATCAGTCGATTCGAATACAACACTTATTTTTAAGGGTATTGAACCAAACTGTCCGAAACTTTGACACATCACTCCTGCTCATCTAAGAATTGTTCTGACATATTCAAAATTTGGATTTTTGGAAAAAATGTTTCAACTTAATCCAGACCAGAATTAAATTGGCGTCGAGCTCTCATATTTCGATCAATATCCAATTATTGAAAGCTCTGATATGAGAAACAAAAGGATCAAGACGATTTTACGACAATTTAGAACACTTTGGTAATCGATAAACTCGCATTTGAACGAGATGAAGGCAAAAAAAGTGTTTTCTGCGTTTCTATGCTAAAACGATGGTAATACGAGGTCTCGGAGTGAAAATTTAGTTGACCTGGAAATCACAGATGGCGCAAAGTGTCCCTCCGCAGTCAATTAGAGCCTCAGAAACCATGAATCCAGGGAATTTATGGAGTTTTACTTCGATTTCTTTACAACTATTGTACGAAAACGACATATGGAGTATGTCATTTAGTACAATACTCAATATAATTCGACCCAGTTGTCAATACTAACACGTACGTCGGCAACGTACCTTAAGGTACTTCACCTTAACGTGAAGTGAAACACCCTTCATATCAGTCGATTCGAATACAACACTTATTTTTAAGGGTATTGAACCAAACTGTCCGAAACTTTGACACATCACTCCTGCTCATCTAAGAATTGTTCTGACATATTCAAAATTTGGATTTTTGGAAAAAATGTTTCAACTCAATCCAGACCAGAATTAAATTGGCGTCGAGCTTCATATTTCGATCAATATCCAATTATTGAAAGCTCTGATATGAGAAACGAAAGGGTCAGGACAATTTTATGACAATTTAGAACACTTTGGTAATCGATAAACTTGCATTTGAACGGGATGAAGGCAAAAAAAGTGTTTTCCTGCGCTTCTATGCTAAAACGATGGTAATACGAGGTCTCGGAGTGAAAATTTAGTTGACCTGGAAATCACAGATGGCGCAGGGAGTTCCTCTGCAGTCAATTAGGGCCCCAAAAAGCATGAATCCAGAGGATTTCTGGAGTTTTATTTAGATTTCTTTATAATTATTGTACGAAAACGAAAGGTGGAATATGCCATTTGGTACAATACCCAATATAATTCGATACAGCTGTCAATATAAAAACGAAAATCGGCAACGTAGGCATTTAGACAAATCTTCTTTATCGACGTCGATCAAGTTCCTCGACGTGTTTCACTTCACCTTAACAAGATATTCTCTTGGTACTATTCAAAGAAATATTTCCTCGGTTGAATTAAATGCTTCTTTTTTTTTTTCCCCTCAATGCACTTATTTAGAATTTTAAATGAGAAAAGATACATACCAGAATTCGCTGGACACTGTAAACTTCTGAATCTCCGTGGGTGAAGCAAGGTACAACCCATGACCCTTATTACTGAAGCAAAGAGTCCTCGCAATCCTGTAAAATAATCCTTTATAATAATGCGCCTTCGCAGGTCTAATTTGTTTTACAATTGGACTTCGCACATGGAATGTGATGATAGCTGAAATCGAGTGGTGTACCAACAATGCTAAAGTGTTATCTCGTGAGAAGTTTGAATTTATATATGTTTTTTTTATACAGCAACGTTAATAAGAAGAAGCGGATGAGTCCAGTTTGGTGTTAAAAGAGCAGCAGTAGTAGAAAATTAATTAGTACAGGAAGGTGTTAGTACAGAGTTGTCTTTAGCAATTTACAGGTGCGCATAGTATATGTGAGCAGTACTTGGTTGATGACTTACTGATCGGTATCGCCATTAACAAAGAGTTGATGACCCCATATGGACAATATAGGGTCTACAATGCCGTGTTTTGTAGTCTGAAAACTGTTAGAGATTACAGAGACAAGAGGAAGGAGAGTGCCTTAGCTCGAGTTATAACGAGTTTACCTAATCTCGCATAATGCATTAACCCTTAAGACATCAATTACGGTGGAGATCAATTTTTCTTTTTATGTACAGCACTGCTCCATGGAATCGGTTACTCGACACAAGTATTTCATTTCTGGGCACTTATCATTACAATTACTAGCGTCTGATCGGTCTTTTTTTTTTTTCTGTTACTTCCGGTGAGGGTGTCGATATGTGATTCTTTGTCTATGTTAATTAGTGACATTGTCTATATTATTGGACAATGCAATGGTATCAGGCAGGATACGTATATCAGTTTAGCAAATTCGATCGGACATTGAGCGACAAAAAAATCACTTTCTAGGAGAAAATTCTTCGGTCGGATAAACCTCTACTGGCTGTTATCAACTAAATGATATCAAATGAAATTATGGCAAATTACAAACAACAATTAATTTTCTTAAACTTAGCTTCAAGTCTGACCCATTATCGTTGTATTGTCTATGCACTTGTCAGAATGGAAAAGTGATTTATTTCAATGAGTGAAAAGCTTTGAAAGAATGAATAAAGAATTAATATAACAGACTAGAATTTAATATAATTATTAGCGTGACTAATATTTTTTTCTCAAACTTCTAAGTTACCGGTGAACTCGTTCTGGCATCAATTTCAAGCAATATTGATATATTATTCGCCATTAATAATTGTTTATGTTCAATGCAACATTATATCCATGATCATCAATATTCTCATTACTTGAGATACATTATGTACACAACATTCTTTTAGCAAAATCATTTCCACTTGATATTAATTTGCCATAATTTGGGTTGGAACCCTGACGATTCTTAAAAACAAAACAAAACAAAAAAACAATTTTACTGGAGCCCGGAAATTTCTTTAGTAAGAAACATTTAGATTGCCGCAAGTAATTGTTTGCCTAGAAAGTAAATTTTATTGCTCAGTGTAAGGTACTCGTACTTCTGGCTAGTTAAGGTGAAGTGAAACCCCTCTCAAAAATCAGTCGACTGGAATAAGACACTTTTTTTTAAGGGTACTGGATAGAACTGTCGGAAATTTTGACACATTACTCGTGGGCATCCAGGAATTATCCTAAAACATTCAAAATTTGGATTTTTTTAACTTAATTGTTTAACCAAGCTCTCATATTTCGATCGATATCCAATTATTGAAGGCTCTAATATGAGAAACGAAAGGGTTAGAACAATTGTACGACAATTAAGAACACTCTGGTAATCGAGAAACTCGCATTTGAATTAGATAAAGGCAAAAAAGTGTCTTATACGCTTCTATGTTAAAACGATGGGAATACGAGGTCTCGGAGTGAAAATTTAGTTGACCCAAAAATCGCAGATGGCGTAGGGGGTCCCTCTGCAGTCAATTAGGGCCTTAGAAACCATGAATCCAGAGGATTTCTGGAGTTTTACTTCGATTTCTTTATAATTATTGTACGAAAACGACAGGTGGAGTATGCCATTTATTACTATACCTAATATAATTCGTCACAGCTGTCAATATAAAAACGAACGTCGGCAACGTAGGCATTTAGAAGAATCCTTTTACCGACGTCGCTCAAGTTCCTCGACGTGTTTCACTTCACCTTAATGATATACTTGCGTATCAGCCTATCGAATATGTGAAAAGCACTGTTTGTAATGGTATTTCTTCCAGCTCTGCTCATTACGTCGTATGATTTAATTCCTGTATCATTATTGGATTGTAACAATGAACTCGGTTAATGCCATGGCGAAAAAAAAAAAGTAGCAGCTGTAGAGTGACTGTGTTGTTAGCGTTTCTTTTGCACCTTGTTATGGTCGGCATGAAAGATTTTCGCCGCAAAGAGGAAAGTGATGAGTGAGCAGAATAAAAAGGAATACCTTGCGAAACGCGAAATTCCGCTCCTTAGCCAGTGATATGTGATAGTTTCGTTCGGTGAATTAAAAGTTGATAAAAGAGCTATGCGAAGGTTGTAAATATAGAAGAAGGACCCTGCACTGTATTACCGTCATCCGTTAACAAATGACCAATGATTTAGATATCTTTTCTCTTTAGCGTTTAATATTTGAGCAATGCAAGAGACAATGTGCAATTGCAATAAATGTGCTTACATAAGAGAACTACATGTAGCATGCCTCGAGCGTTTTAAGGGTTAACGAGTGCATTAAAGGTGGCAGAGAAAGAGAGAAATCGCATGCTTGTTCACTTCCTTCCGAGATACGGAATTTTTATATAGAAATAAAGAATTTACATTTACTCACAGAATCGTAACCATACAGTAACCTTGATTCGGAGGCTTAATAGATGTTTAATGTAACTGTATCTCCATTGAAAAAAAAAAAGAAAAAAAAATGTAACAAAAAATTTTCCGACAGTACCTTATTCTATGAATTGTTTAGCCGATGCAAATTGTAAATATATATGCCAATGCAAGATGAAATTTATGGAGCACATGACTGTTCTTAGAGCGGTAATTCATTGCTCGCGATGAAATTTTTCTTTTAAATAATTACGTGCCGTGGTATATTAAATAAATTGTTAATGTCAGGTGAATGGCTGTAAGGTCTTGCATGCATTTTACGATTCCATGATTATATGCAAATGTGGAATAGTATCGATCTGGTGAACAAGTATTAACATAAAGAATGTCCGGAAGACATTATTCGATGTGCATATCTTAGGTTATTAAATCGGGATATTTAAATATTTTTCACACGAGTTATAGTATAATTCCTTTTTGTTTAGATCACGTTAGGTTTAGTCGTTATTTGATACTTACAACATGGAGTGATTCCTTATTGATATAAACTAGGGACTATAATGCACTGAATATCAATTTAATAAATAATTTAATTTCCTTAAGAAATAGTTCAGCAGGAGCTAGTTAATCTTGTTCGTGCGGATAATGGCTCATCTCATACTTACAGAATTTAATTGTTTAAATGAGGCGGTTAATTGTATGTAAGGTAATTTTCTTTTAAGTACATTTCAATCATAATACCGTTATTCACTTGAACTGGTATTAAGATGACACTAATTTTAGTAAATGACGTTTCACAGTAATTGCATTATAATCTCCATGTTAAGTAGATAGAGAAACGTACTTATTTCATTTAAAAAACTATCCAATAGTTAATGTATTTAACAAAACTCTATACGTGTTGCAGTGCGCCATACATCAGACATTGTGCAAATTATTTTGAATGGAAAGACTTTCCCTTAATACCTGACACCATAATTGGCGAAACGAAACATTTGTCTTACCTCAAATCCAGTAAGGGTAAAAAATCGACATCTATCAGCGGTCTGAGACTTGGTAGACTGTATGTTGCTATATGACCACTTGAAACATAGCACACGAGGCAGACACTGTCTGGAAATAAGAATTATTTTCATTGCAAATATTTGTCGACAGTAATCTTAATCCGTTATGCAAAGCGAAGCCTCTGGCGAGCGCTTGAAGAACTAAAATTACGGTCGTCGCCGACAGTTATTATAATATGAGGCTTCGCAACGGAAATTGCAACTCTAATTTCATAAACTTTGCCCTGTACAATTACTAATATCCGAAAGTGATACGATAAACTGGTTTATAGGCACCTCTTTCATGTTTTTATTAATTAGTAATCACTATTATCGTTCTTCGTTCCAATTGACGGTGTCAATGGTGCCACCTGTCGGACCTTTGCATCATTAACAGGCAATAAGAGACTTTACAACGGAAATTGCAACTCTAATTTCATAAACCTTGCCCAATACATTTACTAATATCCGAAAGTGATACGATAAACTGGTTTATAGGCACCTCTTTCATGCTTTTATCAATTTGTAATGACTATTATCGTTCCTCGTTCCAATTGACGGCGCTGCCTGTCGGAGCTTTGCGTAACTACTAGGCAATTTCCAAGTTACACCTCGATTATTTTTCAAAGGATGCCCATTGGTTTATTACCTTTCAGAGATGTGATTTCAGCTTTGATAACTATATCCGTGTCTGTCAGTTGCTGTCTGTAGACGCAATTTTGCGAAGGAAGGGCCACAACCCGCGCTTGTTTCTCCGATGTCAATACGACAAATTGTCGGTCCTCAAATCCATCCGACCCAGTTGATCCAGACGTTTGCGAGCTGGATAATAACGACGTCCTGCTGTTCGCCTTTCCCTGGCTTTCTTTAATAAACGTGAGCTTTTGAGTACATATTGCCTTAACGGGGGTATTTAATTATTTAAGAGCTATAAGTACGGCAGTATACCGATTATTTCCAGAAAGCTCCGATAGGGATGCGATATCCATCGCTATTAACACTAGAACTACCAAGACCAGTCAAAATGACTGGTTTAAAATGGCCTATCCTATACAAAGAAAATCCGCCAGTAGTTGTAGTGTTAAGGTGAAGTGAAACACCCTTCAAATCAGTCGATTAGAATACAACACTTTTTTTTAAGGGTATTAGACCAAACTGTCCGAAACCTTGACACATCACTCCTGATCATCTAAGAATTGTCTTGACACATTCAAAATTTGGATTTTTGGGAAAAATTTTTTAACTCAGTTCAGACAAAAACCAAAATGACGTCGAGCTCTCATATTTCGATCAATATACAATTATCGAAGACTCTGATATGAGAATCGAAAGGGTCAGGACGATTTTACGACAATTGTGGTATAATCGATAAACTCGCATTTGAACGGGATAAAGGCAAAAAAAAGTGTTGTATTCGAATCGACTCATTTGAAGGGGGTTTCACTTCACCTTAAGGAAATGTGAATCTTGCAATTTCACAGAGCATGCAGATATTAAGTTAATGTACGGCGTACGTGAATTCCAATAGTATATACTGTTACTTGTTACGCAATTGGGTGCGTTAAACGTACTGTTGCGATCCTTGCCGTCTAGGTTCTCGTCTTTCCAGGGCTCGTAAGAGTATGGTATCAGAGCCCCATTGCAATCCAGGAAGGACATTGTTAGAATGGAGCCTTTGAGCTTGAAGGATGAGCCATCTAGATGCAACAAGACTTTTTTAGTAATAGGTATCTTATCATTTCCAGGACATTTGTCGAGCGATGTGTAGATATTTATAGGATAGTTTCCGAGCAAATAATATAGACATGTATAGATATCTATACACTGAAAAAAAGAAAAAAAAGGAAGTTTCTTTCAAGGGAATTATTTCTTTGAATGGAGTTGAAGAAACTGTAACATGAAATTAAACAAAAAAATGCAATCTTCGCTACAATAACGCCGAATGTTTAACTGTCTGGTGGAGTGCATTGATCGACTACTTCATATCTTAAAATAATACAGTAAGAAATCGAAAGTATATTTCATTTGTTTGACCCCATTCAAAGGAATAATTTCTTCGAGAGAAAACATTTTTTTTTTTAGTCCTCGGTGCAATTGAATATATTTTCATACCTGAGAAACCATTTCTTTCAATGGATCGAATGAAATATATTCCATCAAGTTATTTATCGCAATTTAAACACGTTTTAAAGAGATTCGCAGAATATTGTCGGTTCTTTGAATGAGAAACAATTATTTCGTTGGGGGTAATTGCATGTTCTTTCTGCCAAAACACTGTCATTTGATCCGAATGAGCATTATTCAAAGAAATCTTTTTTTTTGTTCAATTAAAAAAGTGTTCTTCTTTGAGGCAAAGAAATGGTTTTCTGAGTGTAGGATATTTGTTGAATAGTCTCGAAGACGACGGACTTACTACATGTAGAAATCGTCAAGGGTTGCGTGTGTCGCTCACTGTAGGTTGGCGCGTTAAAAACGATCGTTTGTACAGATCCCAAGGAAGTACCAATCCATAAAGTCGGTAAAGCACTGGAATCTGAAAAAGCGAGGTCGCATTAAATCGAGCCAAATAATAAAGAACAGTGTTAAAGTCACTTTGCAAAGTTTCAAAGGATTCGGTACATCCAGTTTGGAGAAAAGCTGTGTCCATAAAGCTGGCATTGCCACTTCAGCACAATTCGATAAGATTTATTGCAAAATTTATTGCTAATTTATTTGCTATTTTACTAGAAAATTTTGCAAGAAAACAATTTTTTGCTCTTGAAATTTCTTCGAAAAACGGTGGCGATGCCAGCTTTATAGTAATCTAGCATTGCCACGTTATAAAAACAATAATAAAGCAAATGTTCATAGTTGACGTATACCCAAGAATTTATTGCTAATTAATTGCTCGCAGAAACAGCAAACTTCGACTCTTTTATTCACCCTTAAAGGGGTATGTCACCACCCCTAGGGCCGATAGCAGCATGATAACGTGAAAACGGAAAACTTTATAGTAAGTTAATATTGCCGCGTTATAAAAATAATAATAAGACAAGTGTTCATAGTTAATGTATGCGCCAGAATTTATTGCTAATTAATTGCTGCTAGCGGCTCTAGGAATGCTGACATACCCCTTTAGGGGTGAATAAAAGAATCTAAGTCTGCTCTTCTGCAATTAATTAGCAATAAATTATTGCGTATACGTCAACTATGAACATTTGCTTTATTATTGTTTTTATAACGTGGCAATGCAAGTTTAATACAATGCTGGCATCGCCACCGTTTTTCGAAAAAGTATAAGGGCAAAAAATGTCTCCCGCGCAACACATTGACAATGAATTTTGCAATAAATTTTCTTGAATCGCGTCAAAGTAGCGATGCCAGCTTTATGGGCATAGAAAAGCTCGATAAACGAGACAATTCCACATAGCCTTAAGGAATAATTGAAAATAAATCCTGCCACGTTATAAAAACAATAATAAAGCAAATGTTCATAGTTGACGTATACGCAAGAATTTATTGCTAATTAATTGCTCGCAGAAAGAGCAGACTTCGATTCTTTTATTCACCCCTAAAGGGGTATGTCACCACCCCTAGAGCCGCTAGCAGCAATTAATTAGCAATAAATTCTGGCGCATACGTCAATTATGAAAATTTGCTTTAATATTGTTTTTATAACGTGGCAATGCAAGTTTAATACAAAGCTGGCATCGCCACCGTTTTTCGAAAAAGTATAAGGGCAAAAAATGTCTCCCGCGCAACACATTGACAATGAATTTTGCAATAAATTTTCTTGAATCGCGCCAAAGTGGCGATGCCAGCTTTATGGGCATGGAAAAGCTCGATAAACGAGACAGTTCCACATAGCCTTAAGGAATAATTGAAAATAAATCCTGTAAATCATATCACGGGCCTGATAGTCTCAGGGTGGAAGGAAGTAACTCGGCCTAGTGCTTACCACTTTTCTTCGTGTAGGAATCGGCAAAAGTAAGGCAGCTGATGGTTTCTGAGGCGATGTTCTCCAAAGAGGACATACTCGAGCTCCGAGAGCGTTGGAACGAGGTATCGGGCTTGTCTATCCGACCAGCATTCCCAAAAAAGAGCGTAAGGTTAACTGCGGGGTAAAGATCCCTTAGTACGTCAACTACGGAGCATGCACGAGAAGAGTGAGAAATAAGATATATAAATGTATATATATATAGAGAAAGATATATGTATATATGTCCCCGTAGAGTCGTTTAACGCGAGACCCAACGTGGCAAAACGGCGTCGTTAGTAACATTAACGATAACAACTCTCACAGCACAACAACGATACAGCAACAACAACAATAATAACAATAACGTGTCTGAACAATAGAATCGTTAATTTCTCTCGTCTTAGGTCGCATTCATACGGTCACGTTAATTAGGGCTTTTGCGGCCCATTTAGTTAATCACGTCGACCTGTATTCACTCTCGCTTTTGTCGCACTTTTCCACGAGATAATAGATCGATTGTCGATCAAGCGATATCGTAACGAGCTCGAGATACGAATACAGGTTCGACGTTTATTAAAGATTTCGCCATTCTTTCGGAACGGACGTTCAGCGGATGCTTTTCCAACGTGCATGCAGTCGCGGAAGGAAGAAACGCCGCGAGTTACTGTACGTCAGGTGCACAGGCTTTGTTCGAGCGGTTATTCTTAAACGGATCTGAAATACGTCAAGTATATATATGTACATATACGTAGGTGTACTTCCGAGATCTTTCCGGCGAGATATCCCATTCCGGCGGATGCAAGGCGATATCCGCAAACTCGTCAATACATTCGACCAGCTATCGGATGATGACCGAGATTCGGAGATTAAGGGGATGTGATAGTGGCATACGAGGGGGTGATCGTTTATGAAACTTTTATCCGAACTGGGTGTACCGAGTCGTTTCAAACTTTACAACATAAACATAGATGCCAAAAGGAAGGTCCTGACACCCTTGAAATTTCATTTTTTAAAAGAAATGTTTGAAACGTCTATAGAGAAATATAAAAAACATTGAAATTTCATGGGTGTCAAGACCTTCATTTTGGCATCTATGTTTATGTTGTAAAGTTTGAAACGATTCGGTACATCCAGTTTCTTCGTGTTTAGAAGAAAAAAGGTTCATAAAGATGACCTCTTTGACGCCACTTTCACATCCCCTTAAGGCGATGTGATAGTGGCATACGAGGGGGTGATCGTTTATGAAACTTTTATCCGAACTGGGTGTATCGAATCGTTTCGAATTTTACCATGTGAATATGGAGGCTATAAGGAAGATCCTGACATTCTTGAAATTTCATCTTTTAGGAGAAATGTTTGAAACACCTATAGAGAAATTTTTAAAAAATTGAAGTTTCATGGGTGTCAGGACCTTCCTTTTAGCTTCTATGTTTATGTTGTAAAGTTTGAAACGATTCGGTACACCCAATACGGAAAAAAAGTTTCATAAAGATGACCTCTTTGACACTAGATTCATATCACCTTAAGGGGATGTGATAGTGGCATACGAGGGGAGTGATCGTTATGAAACTTTACTCCGAACTGGGTGTATCGAATTGTTTCGAATTTTACCATGTGAATATGGAGGCTGTAAGGAAGGTCCTGACATCCTTGAAATTTCATCTTTTAGAAGAAATGTTTGAAACGTCTATGGACAAATTTAAAAAAAATTGAAACTTCATGGGTGTCAGGACCTTCTTTTTAGCATCTATGTTTATGTTGTAAAGTTTGAAACGATTCGGCACACTCAGTTCGGAAAATAGTTTCATAAAGGCGTCCTCTTTGACGCCACTTTCACATCACCTTAAGGGGATATGAAAGGGTTATTCTACTGACATACCCCTTTAGGGGTGAATAAAAGAATCTAAGTCTGCTCTTCTGCAATTAATTAGCAATAAATTATTGCGTATACGTCAACTATGAACAATCGCGATGCTCGTGAAATTTCATTTTTCACTAAAAAATGTGATCTTGGTTCTCACCTACGTTAAATAAAAGAACATTTTTTTTTTTAATGAAATTTCACGAGCATTTCATTCCTGTTTAGGGCCTTTATAATCACGTGTCGAAGTTTCAATTGATTTGGCGCATCCAGCCATGAGAAATGTTTTACAAATATTTTGACGTTTTGATATATAGAACAACTCTTTCATATCACCTTAAGGAACTCACACCCTTTTGGCGTTTACACGCATTTGATTTAACTGAGCTCCGAAATACCGTTCAGTCAGAAGTGACGTTAATTTCGCGAATTGCCGTAAAAGAAGATATCGCATATCACTCCCTCGGTCGAAGGGAGATGCACCTGTTAAGGTGATGTGAAAGTGTCATATATATATAGTTTGGTATATATACACACACCGAAACGTCAAAATGTTTATAAGACTTTTCTCCAAATAGCGCCGAATAATTTGAAACTTCAGCACGTGATTATGGAGGCTCTAAGGAAGGACATGAAATTTCATTTTTCAAACAAAAATTTTTTATGTATCCCACCCTAGAACCAAGGACGCATATTTTTGATGAAAAATGAAATTTCACGAGCATCGCGTTCTTCCTTAGGGCCTCCATAATCACGTGTTAGAGTTTCATATAATTGAGTGCACGCGGTTTGAAGAAAAGTTTCATAAACGAGACCTCTTCTCGTCACTTTCGCACCACCTTAAGGGGATGTGAAAGTGGCATCCGAAAGCTCAATCGTTCATAAAACATTTCTACGGACTGGGTGTCTCAAATCGTTTCATACTTTAAAACGTGAATACGGAGACCCTAAGGTAGGTTCTGAAACTCGCGAGATTTCATTTTTTATAAACTATTTTTAAAATACCTATAAACAAATTAGAAAAGAATTGAAATTTCATGAGTTTCAGGACCTTCCTTATAGTCTCCCTCTTCACGTTGTGAAGTTTCAAACTATTCGGTAAATCGAGATGGGAGAAAAGTTTTATAAACAAAACCTCTTCGACGCCACTTTAACATCACCTTAAGCCAAAAAAAAATATAGAAAAATGAAACGCAACCGAGTCGCAGTTGTGAGGTGCATGACAATGGCCAGAGTTGGTTGCGCTCAACACAGGTGCAAGAGGGCGTCCGCCGGCACAGAGTTCAGAAATGACGAGAGGAAGGCAGAGAGACAGTAGATGTGAGATTCGAGAGTCGAGAAGGCTGAGACCGGAAGGGTGAATCGATGTGCGGAAGTAGACGAGCAGAAGATGTACCAATGTACATGAGAGATGACACAGACCAGACAGTACCTGCAAGAAAGAGGAGAAAAAATCGGGGAATCGAGATTTCTTATTAGCGGAGGTCGAGGTGGGTTTGGAGGATAAGGGAATAAATTTATATGTACATAGTATATGTATATATACGTGTATATACGTAATATATGTAATATACAGGATGGGGCGGTTAATTTGAGACCTCATTGTATATAATGAACAATTGGGTTTAGAGAAAAAAATAAGGTCGAATAAAAGTTTCTTGATTTCTAAGGGGATGTATAATCGTAATATACATTGTTTATTTAAATTTTATGTCAAATTCAATTACGCGGTCTATCTCAACCGACACATGGAGGATAAGGGAATAAATTCAAATCTATTTTATATGTACATAATGTATGTATATATACGTGTATATACGTAATATATGTAATATACAGGATGGGGCGGTTAATTTGAGACCTCATTGTATATAATGAACAATTGGTTTTAAAGAAAAAAAAAGGTCGAATAAAAGTTTCTTGATTTCTAAGGGGATGTATAATCGTAATATACATTGTTTATTTAAATTTTATGTAAAATTCAATTACGGGGTCTATCTCAACCGACACATGGAGGATAAGGGAATAAATTCAAATCTATTTTATATGTACATAATAGTACATAATATATGTATATATACGTATATATACGTAATATATGTAATATACAGGATGGGACGGTTAATTTGAGACCTCATTGTATATAATAAACAATTGGTTTTAGAGAAAAAAAAGGTCGAATAAAAGTTTCTTGATTTCTAAGGGGATGTATAATCGTAATATACATTGTTTATTTAAATTTTATGTAAAATTCAATTTCGGGGTCTATCTCAACCGACACATAGGTTGACTGATGTAGATAGTAAAACGGAGCCGTTGAACAAGGTAACTCGGAACTGATTGTTCTTCAACAGTATTTCTGTTGTTATTTGTCGATATTGAAGTTGTTGAAAAAACAATGTTCCTAATAAAAGTTACTTTCTTTTTCGCGTACAATGTAATGCCGTGAAAGAAAACGTAGGGCTTATGGTAGAAAACTGAGATTGATCCCGAAATGACTTTGAAATTGAAGTATATACATGTAAGGGATGTTATTATAATTCCTTCTCGAAATGAAGAAACTTTTATCGAAGCTCTTTTTTTCTAAAATGAATCTATTATGTACAATCGTGTCTCAAGTTAAATGCCCCGCCTTGTATATAATATGTAATTGAAAAGGGAGATCCATCATTGCGGAGTTGAATTGTTTGTTGGACGACAAAAAGGCGGTATAACAATGAAACGTAATTAATTTACTTATTGTGTATTTGAAAAGGAAATACCTCGAGATGCTTACTTAAATTTGGCTCGTATGACTTTAATTGTTGATTTTAATTCCACAACTATTTACAGGATGCTATATATATGAAAGCGAAATAGTGGATTGTATTTTTTATACACGTGGATCTAGGGGTAATATTGTGTATGTGTTAAAAATAAACGTTGACGTCCACGGGTTTTATTTCCACATTGAAAAAAAAATATATATATTTAATTGATTTGAAATATATACAGGTAGAAATATTGATTCTCTGTATTTGGTTTTCGATACGTTCATCTCTATTCGAGAAGAGGAGGTGCATTTAACGTAATGGTTTCTGCGTAAATTAGAAGTATAGTGAACGATTATGAACGATTATGATTCCTTTACGTTCAGATTATAACATTTATAAGACGCTTGGGAAAATAGTTTATTCCACACATTTCATAAATGTGTTGAACACTTACCTAGTCAATTGTAATGTACTAATAAATAAAAAAAAAGGACGCAACATCAACATTGAAGTTTGACGTCGATAGGACGTATATATTAGAACGTGCAAAATGCATTTTCTTGCAATACAATTTATACGATTAATAATCAACCATTTTATACTATTTTTATATGTATATTCCACTATTTCTTGTTTATTGGGTGTAGTCCATTGTGAAGGAGAGGTATTGTTGCACGGAAAAAGCAATGGTCAAGAGGAGAGTAATTTGGAGGTAAAATCAGTCTCTTCGTACTTTCGCACGTGAATTCTTTGAGTCGAGGAAATGACAATGAAAATTTGCAAAAAGTTAACTCTCTTTAATGCCACGTGTCTTTGAAGTCGCACTGAGATATCAATATTTATTAAGTATTATTCGATTTTTTCCGACAAAACTTTATTATTGTACCACTCCATTTTATCCAAGGAATTTGCGTATAAATTGAAAAAGAATAAATAAGCATCAGAAGGTTAAAATTTGTCAATTAAGGGGTTATACCTCTTTGGAATTTTCAAAAAATCAAAAAAATGTTTACGCATTTATTTTACGCGTTTATCCTTTAAACGCGTTTTTCTTAAAACTGGATTTTAAAAATCGGTGGGCACTCTAGCTCTGCCAATTTTCAATCAATCGTCTCGATTCTTTTTTTACTTTATTCGTGATATGTTTATCGAGCGAAATACGTATGGTTTTTTCAATGTATTGGATATTTGCGTTTTTTATGCAACATTAATTAACGAAATTTAGGGCAAAATACGTATCGTNATATATATATAGGCAAATAGCGCCGGAATCTTTTATTTGAACGAATTCTCCCTGGTTCTCGTATAAGTAAAAGATCGAGATGCGGAAATATGAAGAGACCAAATCCTCTACGATGGACGATCCTCGAAGTTGAAGCGGTCCCTTCTCTTCCGGCGAAGCACCTTTATTACATCTGCCGAACTACTTTGCCCCCCGAAGGCAATTTAATCAAAATCGAGGGGATTGGACGAGGGAGATACCCTTTTCAGCGGAAGTGAACTCGCTGCGCCAGGGATTTTCACGATTTTCACGCTTTTTACACCGCGGTACCTTTTTCAGGCCAAACTCAGCCGGAACCTCATTATGTAAAACAGTTAAAAGCGGCATTTTCTCGCTTTAATGCCGCGGCACGACGTTAAGAATTAACGAGTATAACGACATATAATAGAACACCTAATACAGACGGGAATATCCTCCGTTAACATTGTTTATATCGGTGATAATGTATGCGTCCGGATATTGAGAAAATGCGTGCTGATGACGGGAGGCACTATTTGTCTGAGAAAATTATTAACAATTATCGCTTTTCTCGGTTTTTTTTTCTTCGTACCGAATGTCTAATTTAGACGGGAATATCCTCCGTAACATTGTTTATATCGATATTAATTTATGCGTCTGGACATTGAGAAAATGCGTGCTGATGACGGGAGGCACTATTTGTCTGAGAAAATTATTAACAATTATCGCTTTTCTCGGTTTTTTTATCTTTGTACCGAATGTTTAATTTAGACGGGAATATCCTTCCGTAACATTATTTATATCGGTATTAACTTATGCGTCCGGATATTGAGAAAATCTGTGCTGATGATGGGACGCACTATTAGTCAGAGAAGATTATTTATAATTATCCCTTTTCTCAGGAGTTTAGAGAGAGAACGGAATAAAGGTAAAAAAAAGTGTTTTTATGCGCTTCTATGCCAAAACGATGGTAATACGAGGTCTAGGAGTGAAAATTTAATTGTCCTGGAAATCACAGATGGCGCAGGGGGTCCCTTTGCAGTCAATTAGGGCCTCAGAAACCATGAATCCAGAGTAATTCTGAAGTATTACCTTGATTTCATTATAATTATTGTAGGAAAACGACAGGTGGAGTATGCCATTTAGTATAATACCCAATACAATTCGATGCAGGTGTCAATATAAAAACCAACGTCGACAACGTCGCCAACAACAACAAAAAATTTAGAAAAAATCTTCTTTATCGACATCGATCAAGTTCCTCGACGTGTTTACAACAAAAATATTAAAACACTGTCTTGTAGAACAAAGATTTCACTTTAAAATAACATATAACATTGTGTTAAAGCATTTAATTTCTGCGCGCATTTTTATATTTGAAAAAATGCGCAATGACTTATGCATCAACCCAATATAAGCCAATATGTCTCGCGGTAAATAATATTTCTTATCCGGATAAATTGTCGTTAAAACGGCAATTATTTAACCGGTTGGCTGGACAATTTTCCGGTGCCTTCGGCTAAAGTCACGTCCACTATGTCGCCGTGTCGCAAGGGACGAGGGTAATTGCACGTCTACCCTTTAGATAAACAGAATTTTTCATCCGAACGATGCGCGAGGTAAAAAGGAAACCCTCCAATAAAAAGTGCTCACGGTATAACACAGGGATGAACTTTTGTTGGGAACATTTTCCTACGTCGGGTATCGTTAAAACGGAAAACTCCATTACTCGCGGAGCATAGAAAAATGCAGCCGAATCGATTAGCTCGAAAACCCCGTAAGCTACTTCATCGGCGTGTTCTTATTTCAATGAAACTTCTATTAATGGATTCCCATCGCCGGCACAAAGGCAACAATAGCCGAGGCGCAGCGAATAAAACAATGATGGTTAATAACGTTATCAGATACGAAAATGGCTCCTCCGGGGAAAGAAACTCGGTCGAGTAAACAGAACCTGGCGAATTTCGCAAGATCTTCTTGCGTTTCCGTTTAATTTCAATGAATTTAATTTTATTTATTCAAACAGTCAAACACGCCGAGGAACGATTGACGTCGGTAAAACAGGGTTTTCTAAATACTCTATTCTAAAAACCGACGTTTGTTTTTATATCGACTGCTGTGCCGAATTATATTGAGTATTGTACTAAATGGCATACTCCATATGTCGTTTCCGTACGATAATTATAAAGAAATCGAAGAAATACTCCAAAAATCCCCTGGATTCATGGTTTCTGAGGCCCTAATTGACTGCGAAGGGACCCCCTGCGCCATCTGTGATTTCCGGGTTAATTAAATTTTCACTCCGAGACCTCGTATTATCATCGGTCGTTGTTCAGTAAAAGATCTTCCCCCACAATGGACGTTTTTCATATGTTTTGAATTTACACGTGCTAATCGTGCCATGAGAATTTACACGTAAAAAGGAAAATGTTAATCGAATAATGATTACGTGAAATCCTGAAACCAGGAAGGAAACTATAAAATAGGGATTTTCCTTGTTCATGAAACGAAAGAGTTCGTTCTGGGCCATTTCGCTTTCCGGTCGTCGTTCAGCAAACGATCTTTCCCCACAATGGAGGTCATTCATATGTTTTGAATTTACACGTAAATAGCAAAATGTTAATTGAGTAATAATTACGGGAAATCCTGAAACCAAGAAGGAAACTATAAAATAGGGACTTTCCTGGGTCATGAAACGAAAGAGTTCCTCCTGAGCCATTTCGCTTTCCGGTCGTCGTTCAGCAAACGATCTTCCCCCACAATGGATGTCTTTCATATGTTTTGAATTTACACATAAAAAGGAAAATGTTAATCCAATAATGATTACGTGAAATCCTGAAACCAAGAAGGAAACTATAAAATTGGGATTTTCCTGGGTCATGAAACGAAAGAGTTCCTCCTGAGCCATTTCGCTTTCCGGTCGTCGTTCAGCAAACGATCTTTTCCCACAATGGAGGATTCGAGGGAAGTAGAAGAGGATCCGAGGGAAAAAAAGCAGTTAAACCATCCCGGCCCAATCAACCAAACTCCATTTTGCCCAACTAGATCCGAACCAATTCGAGTAAAACCTACCGCGGCGAACTTCAGGCGGTTTAATCATAATTGCATTACAGAGGTACTGCCTCAGGTTGCCAATTAAATCAATCACTTAGCTAATCCAAATATCCTGATGTTTATGGTAAAAATCTAAAACAATGAATTTATCTCACATTTTGGGATGTATGCATTTAAATTACTATAACGTGAAGTTAGCTCCGCAAAAAAAAAAAGGAAAAAAGATCACACAGGTCACTTTAATAATTATCTGCATCTGTCATTAACCCTTTACAACGACAAACGACTTTGAAGTCATGGTGGTACATCAATGTTGTTCGTCTGAAATGATTTCTTTGGCAAAACTTAACAAAGCATCTTACTGTACCAATCCGGGTATCCAAGGATTTTGTTTATAAATTGTAAATTATACAAAACAAACCGTTAGTGAGAGAAAATAAATTCCACCAGATTTCATGTTACATCGATCTTTTTTCGACTTGAACAAAAATCGGGCTCTTGGTCATACTACTCGTACGCGAAATTTTTCATGCGAATCAATTCGTATGCGAAAAAATCCGCATGAACTCAAGAACGGGCCCTTGGTCTTACTACTCATATGCGACATTTTTCATGTGAATCTATTCGTATGCGAAAGAATCCGCATGAACTCGAGAATCGGGCCCTTGATCTTACTACTCGTATGCGAAATTTTTCATGCAAATCTATTCGTATGCGAAAAAATCCGCATGAACTCAAGAAACGGGCCCTTGATCTTACTACTCGTATGCGAAATTCTTCATGTGAATCTATTCGTATGTGAAAAAATCCGCATGAACTCGAGAATAGGTCCCTTGGTCTTACTACTCGTATATAAAATTTTTCACGCGAATCAATTCGTATGCGAAAAAATCCGCATGAACTCGAGAATCGGTCCCTTGGTTTTACTACTCGTATGCGAAATTTTTCATGTGAATCTATTCGTATGCGAAAAAATCCGCATGAACTCGAGAATCGGGCCCTTGGCCTTACTACTAGTATGCGAAATTTTTCATGCGAAAAAATCCGCATGAACTCGAGGGGCCCTTGATCTTACTACTCGTGTGGGAAATTTTTCATGCGAAGAAATGCGCATGAACTCGAGAATCGGGCCCTTGGCCTTACTACTAGTATGCGAAATTTTTCATGCGAAAAAATCCGCATGAACTCGAGAATCGGGCCCTTGATCTTACTACTCGTGTGGGAAATTTTTCATGCGAAGAAATGCGTATGAACTCGAGAATCGGGCCCTTCATCTTACTGCTCGTATGTGACATTTTTCAAGCGAATCCATTCGTATGCGAAGAAATCCGCATGAATTCGAGAATCGGGCCCTTGGTCTTACTACTCGCGTGGAAAAAGTTTTCATGTGAAGAAATCCGTATGAACTCGAGAATCGGGCCCTTGGTCTTACTACCCGTATGGGAAATTTTTCATGCGAATCTATTCGTATGCGAAGAAATCCGCATAAATTCGAGAATCGGCCCTTGATCTTACTACCCGTATGCGAAATCTTTCATGCGAATCTATTCGTACGGGAAGAAATCCGCACGACCTCGAGAATCGGGCTCCTGGTTGTTCGCAGTTTGGTCGGGTGGGGCGCGACGGTCGAACCGTTTTCCGCCTCGGCGTAGAGAGGGAGCGACGCCCGTCGAGACAGGAGAGACAGAGACAAAGAGTGAAGATAGAATATACACGAGTGGTGTCGGACGGAGTAGAGAGAAATAGCGACCAAGATAGAAAGAGAGCAGACATTATATGTATCTACGATAATGTCGAATTACAGTGAACTGGATGGCGGTAGCTACCAAAGCTGCTATACTGTCTGGTGTTGGCGAGGATATAATGGGAAGTCAGAGAAGCCTGGGAAGCGGTAGCGGAGTAGTTGCGGATCTCGACACTGCGCTGGGCTTGTAACGGGAAGCTCGTTCCCCCGGGACTCGCCGAGCTCCCCGAGGTGGAGGCGTCCCCGTCGTAGTGGCTGATCGTCGTGCTCAGGCACTTCTGCAGCCTACGTATACCCTGGGAGCGAGGCTGCCGCGAGGCGACCTCCAGGTTGGCACCCTTGCAGAACAACGTGCTACCGATACCTCCTTCGCAGTTGGTACCACCCCCCTGGTCACCACCCCCCGACTCGCCCAAGACGCCTCCGCCTTCGATACCGTCATTATCATCGCCTCTTTCGCCTTTTTCGCCTTTCTCGCCTTTCTCGCCCCTTCCGGCCAAAGGTGAAACGCACATCCCGTTCATCTACAAACCATTTAAATGTCACATGTACAAGGTGGCCCATAAATCGCCTCGCCATTTGACGATGTTATGACGATTTTGGGATTGGTCACATTTTCATTCCTTTTTTTTTTTTTGAGACTTTGAATGGACGTACCCTGGAGATTTTTCACCCCTATGTGGCGAAACACGGGGTGTAGTTGCTAAGACTTTAGAAGAACGAATAATTTCTGCCGAAATTCATCTACAAATCAATTAAATTCCTTATTTTTTTTGAGAGAGAGATGCTTTTCATGAACGTACCCTGGTAATTTTTTTCCTCTATATGGGGAAACACGGGGTGCAATTGCTAAGACTTTAGAAGGACGAATAATTTCTGCCCAAATTCATATACAAATCATTAAATGTCACATGTACAGGGCGGGCCATAAATCGTCTCACCATTTGACGATGTTATGACGATTTTGGGATTGGTCACATTTTCATTCCTTTTTTTTTTGAGACTGAATGGACGTACCCTGGAGATTTTTTACCCCTATATGGCGAAACACGGGGTGTAGTTGCTAAGACTTTAGAAGAACGAATAATTTCTGCCCAAAAAAATTCAAAACCGATCAATGCCAAAAGAGTTTTTTAATTTCTGATTGGTAAAGCGATCGATGGGCGACTCTTGTTGAACGAGCATCTATCGGAAACACGCCAAAAGTCGGACGAGTACTTTTGTGAACGTGGGTATAGAAACTCAGTTTCGAATCCAGGAATCGAACTGCTTCGATTCCAGGAATTGGACGGCTTCGAGTCCAAGAATCGGACGACTTTGAGTCCAGGAATCAAACTGCTTCGAATCCAGGAATCGAACTTCTTTGAGTCCAGGAATCGAACTGCTTCGAGTCCAAGAATCGGACGACTTTGAGTCCAGGAATCGGACGTCTTCAAGTCCAGGAATCGAATTGCTTCGCGTCCAGGAATCGAACTACTTCCATTCCAGTAATTTGACGGCTTCTAGTCCAGGAATCGAACTGCGAAATGCGAGAAGACGGAGAGGCAGATTCTCGTCAAACCAACAAGGCGGACCGTCGCGTGACTAACGCTTTGGGCTTTCAATGGCTCTTTGACAATACTCTTCTGTAACGAGATAACGAGGGCACTGTGAGACCTGCAAAGGAATCTTATTAGTAGGCAGTCGATCGGAAGGTAGATGCGCATTGTTAGAGAGATTCGTGAGGAAGTTTTATGTTTTTGGGGTGAAAAGAACGGTGAGTGATGCTTTAGCCTTGATGACGCATCGTGTACCTCGGTGTTTCCGGTTATCATCAAGGAACTCGGTAGAGTTTCGCGCCAAATACACATCTTACCGCGTATAAGTGTGAGGACTTACAAGCGCGGTAGGCTCTTATCTGGGTTCTCGATAACTATCGAGTTACTTCGTGTGCTTTATGTATGTGTAAATATGAATATGTATCAGGTTTCCCTTTCCAACTCTGCTCAGAGTCTTGAAGAACTTATACGATCCCGTTGGGTCGAATTTCCTGTCGGAAGCTGACCGCTGTATGCTGACAAATCAAATCTTTCGCCTCAAACTATCAAACTATTTGATCATCCATCTCTTCGGACTAATTGGTAAATTAACCAACTATACGCCTACGGAAACGAGCTCCTAGTAGATTACTATATAACCGTGTTACAGGATTATTCCTGGGAAATGGTATACACGTCAAAATTGCCAGATAACCTGTACATGAAACTGCTTACCCATTAAATTCCAAACTTTAAGGGGGCAAAGCTTGGAAAATGCGGAAAATTCGACGGCATATTACCGGGATGTAATTATTGAGATTTTATTAAACATTGTTCTTAAGAAAACATTTGTTCTTTGATAAAACCGTCGACGAGATGCATTCAGTCGATAGGGGTCTTTAACAATAAATTCAATGTTGCAGCTTTAAGGCGACGTGAAAGTGCCGTCAGAGGTCTCGTTTATGAACTTTTTCATCGATTGGATGTGTCGAAGCGTTTGAAATTTTACCAGGTGAATGCGAAGGCTCTAAGGAAGGTCCCGACACCCATGAAATCTCCTTTTTTAAATTTGTTCATAAACATTTTAATTTTTTTTCTTAAAGTGGAATTTCATGGGGACCTTTCTTAAGGCACTCTCGTGGGAAGATTTCAAACTATTCGGTATCCAGTTCGAGGAAAAATTTGATAAACGATCGACCCTGTAGTACCACTTTCATATCACTTTAAGGGGACGATCTAATCAGTCCGTTTTCTTGGTTTTATTAACACATTGTATGTAGGCTTCTTAAGGTCGTATGAAAGTGGCATCCAAAAGGTTAATCGTTCACGAAATTTTTTTACGAAGAGGGTGTACCAAATCGTATCAAACTTTACAACGTGAATGTGGAGGCGTTAAGGTAGGTCCTGAAACTCATGAAATGTCATTTTTAATAAAACAAAAATTTTGAAAACAAATTAAGAAAAAAAATTGAAATTTATTGGGTGTCAAGACCTTTCTTAAGGTCTCCTTCTTAAGGCACTCTCGTGGGGAGATTTCAAATTATTCGGTATCCAGTTCGAGGAAAAGTTTGATAAACGATCGACCCTACAATGCCACTTTCATATCACTTTAAGGGGACGACCTAATCAGTCCGTTTTCTTGGTTTTATCAGCTCATTGTATGTAGGCTTCTTAAGGTGATATGAAAGTGGCATTCAAAAGGTTAATCGTTTATGAAACTTTTTTACGAAGTGGGTGTACCAAATCGTATCAAACTTTACAACGTGAATGTGGAGGCCTTAAGGTAGGTCCTGAAACTCATGAAATTTCATTTTTAATAAAAAAAAACTGAAAACATCTGTAAACAAATTAAGAAAAAAAAATTGAAATTTATTGGGTGTCAGGACCTTCCTTATAGTTTCTATGTTCACATTGTCAAGTTTGGTATTCGGTACACTTGGTTCAGAGAACAGTTTCATAAACGAGACCTTTTCACGCCGCTTTCACATCGCCTTAAGGCACGTTTACTCGTCAGCACGGTTTTCCAAGCAAACATGGGCCGTGTAAACGGACAAGTTGGCTCAACTTTTGGGTAACAAAAGTCGGCCAGTGCAAATATAATTTCGGGATTATTCCCAAGTGCGTCCGGACCGCAGAGTAAGAAATGGGACGTAAAAGTTGATAAGTTATCGCACACAGGACACTTATATTGCGCTTAGGAACACGTAGAAATTCGGGAAAACACATTTCTCGCCTCTGGCAGATGTTTTCCCGAACTTTTACGTACCGAATGGAAGAGCTGTAAATCCTGGTCAGTTTTATGACTCACTTCTTACCGCACTGATACTTTTACGACTATTAGCTTGTCCGGGAAATTTACTGCGGTTTTTGCTATTTAAGATTTGACGCTTCATTTTCAAATAAAATTATCTTTCCTCCATGTCCATGCAGGGTTTGCATAAATCCGGGTTTTTATTACAAAAAGCATAGTCCAATGGTTTTAACCCAACGGTTTAAACCATATTTCCTGGTTTAAACCGCCTAATCCTTGCCTGAAAATCAGTGGTTAAAACCTGGTTTAAACCATGTTTAAACCGGGTTCTTTCCATTGTTTTATCCCGAGGATGCGCAGGAATGAAAATATGTTTGAATGCTACCTACACCGTAGATAGGTTAGGGTTTATTTTAATTTGTTTGAGTGTGAGTGGAGCGCATGTGTAGGTACAATGTGCATATAATATTAGAATAAATTTTACGCTACATACATCCTGCTCAACATATTTGGAAAAAACAAAAAGCGTTAAATCTTGAATAGTGAAAGCCGCAATAACTCTGGACAATCTAATATTTCGCAGTATTAAAGTGTTATGAAAGTATCGTATATACCAAAAAGTCAAAATATTTATAAAACTTTTCTCCAAACTGGGTAATTTAAATCCTTAACATTTGATTATGGAGGTCCTAATGAAGGTTTTGAAACTCGGGAAATTTCATTTTTCGAAAAAAAGTTACGTTTATCCTGGATAAGAATAAAAAAAAGCAATTCCTGAGTTTCAAGACCTTCATTAGGATCTCCGTAATCACCTCTTAAGGTTTCATATATTCATTTAATATGAAAACACTTGATTAGGGAGGTCCTAATGAGGGTCTTAATACTCGAAATATTTTATATTTCGAATAAAATGTTGTGTTTATCCTGGATAAGAATTAAAAAAAAGCAATTCCTGAGTTTCAAGACCTTCATTAGGATCTCCGTAATCACCCCTTAAAGTTTCATATATTCATTTAATATGAAACCTCATCACTTGATTAGGGAGGTCCTAATGAGGGTCTTAAAACTCGAGAAATTTCATTTTTCGAAAAAAATGCTACGTTTATCCTGGATAAGAATAAAAAAAGAGAGATTTCTGAGTTTCAGGACCGTCATCAGGATCTCCGTAATCACCCCTTAAAGTTTCATATATTCATTTAATATGAAACCTCAACACTTTATTAGGGAGGTCCTAACGAAGGTCTTGAAACTCGGGAAATTTCATTTTTCGAAAAAAAGGTTACGTTTATCCTGGATAGGAATAAAAAAACGAGAAATTCCTGAATTTCAAGACCGTCATTAGGATATCCGTAATCACCTCTTAAGATTTCATATATTGATAAATATTTCCACGTTTTGATATATGCAGAATGACCCTTTCATATCACCTTAATACTTCCCCAGTAACGATTCGTGTTAATCAACGAGTTGGTCAAGTTCCAACGCTACTACAACTGCTTAGTCTCGAACTTTGCAACACCTTAATGTAATTACGACATGCAATGGATTACTCGGAGATTGCTCGTCTTTTCTTTCGACCAGTACGAAGTTTTACGTTTCCAATTGATCGTTCCTTTAGCACTTTCAGTGTCGGATTTAAGGACTATCGACAGACAGGGTTGACCCAGTTCCTTGTAATGGCGATTTGCCCTTACCTTGTAATTCCCTTTCTACTTACGCTAATGCGCATGATACCAAGTATTAATAGGTCGTACATTTCACGAGGATTGGGAACATTGCGGTTAATAGAATTTGCATCCGATATTGACAGGGGAAAATGGAAACTCTTGTGAGAATTATGGCGGGCATTTGTTCCTCGTGGCGCCTCAACAGCTGTTTAGTCCGTTCAGCCCCAAATCCGGCACTGAATAGTTCACGAGGATTCCGAATTTCATTCGATTAATTAATAATTGAACCGTGCCCATTCCCTGCAGAATAGATTCCCAGCTACACAATCAACAAGTTGCAATTGGAAATGGATCACTGGTCAGCTCAAAAGGCAGCGATTTTTTTACCCCTACGTGGTCTGTCCGAACAGCTGACAAGATGCGATCAGCTGTTCGGTATTTTCTTTTTTCACATCTGCGCGCGTCATGTGAAGCTACACAATCAACACGTTGCAATTGGAAGTAGATCATTGGTCAGCTCAAAAGGCAGCGATTTTTTGACCACTTTGAGCTGACAAGATGCGATCAGCTGTTCGGTATTTTATTTTTTCACATCTGTGCACGTCATGTGAAGCTACACAATCAACACGTTGCAATTGGAACTGGATCACTGGTCAGCTCAAAAGGCAGCGATTTTTTTACCTCTTCGTGGTCTGTCCGAACAGCTGACAAGATGCGATCAGCTGTTCGGTATTTTCTTTTTTCACATCTGCACATGTCGAGCAAAGATCATTACCGGCGAAAATGAGTCGTTACCTCATTTTAGACCCGATTGGATTTAAGGTGAAGTGAAACATGTAGAGGAACTTGATCGATGTCGGTGAAAAGGGTTTTTCTAAATACCTACGTTGTCGATGTTTGGTTTTATATCGACGGTTGGGTCGGATTATATTGGGTATTATACTAAATGGCATACTCCATTTGTCGTTTTCGTACAATAATTAGAAAGAAATCGAAGTAAAATTTTGTAAATCCCCGGGATTCATGGTTCCTGAGGCTCTAATTGACTCCGGAGGGACCCCCTGCACCATCTGTGATTTCCAGGTCAACTAAATTTTTACTCCGAGACCTCGTTTGAGGCTGATTGCCCCAACATTCAATGTAAAATGCGTAATGAAGAATTAGATAAAACACATTACATGCGTTGTACGAGAAAAATTCCCGTAAAGCACGATTTCCTATAAAGGGAATTCATACTTCCTTATAACGCGAGTTCCTAAAACGTGAAAATTTGGTTGAAAAATCCAAATTTTGTTTAAAAAAAATTCAAATTATTCAAATTTTGTTATACAAATCAAATTTCGAAAGTGTAAGGATAATTCCTAGGTGCTCGCGTGTCATGTGTCAAAGTTTCCGACGGTTCTATCCAGTACTATTAAAAAAAGTGTCTTATTCGAGTCGACTGATTTGAGGAGAGTTTCATTTTAGCTTAAGGCTGATTGCCCCAATATTCAATGTAAAATCCGTAATGAAGAATTAGATAACAAAACACATTACATGCGTTATACAAGAAAAATTCCCGTACACCAGGATTTCCTATAAAGGGAATTCATATTTCCGTATAACGCGAGTTCCTAAAATGTGACAATTTTGTTGCAAAATCGAAATATTGTTGAAAACCCAAAATTTCGTTGAAAAATCCAAATTTTGAAAGTGTCAGGATAATTCCTAGGTGCTCGCGAGTCATGTGTCAACGTTTCCGACGGTTCTATCCAGTACTATTAAAAAAAAGTGTCTTATTCGAGTCGACTGATTTGAGGGGGATTTCACTTCACCTTAAAGACTCCAATTTGCCGAACGCCGGGGAACGTTTTTCCTTCAAGGACTAGTAAACCGGGGTTAGATTAAAACTCTTTTTTTTTCCCTTTTCCCTACAAAACGCGGACAGGGAACATCTACCGTGGCGATCAGATTCCTTTAAAGATATCCAGGCCTGGCCTTCGTGTCACGACCTCGTAATGTGTGTGGAGAACACACACCCTGAACTCTCCGTGACTTATGTCTTCGCGATTAGGATTTTTTTCCCCCTTGTTCCATTACACGAGGCGTAACGTGGCTCCCTCGATTAACTGCTGGGGATTTTATTCGGTGCATTTATCACGTAGACAGCGTATTTGCAGTACCGCCCAAGTGTGCAGAGTGGGTTTTATGAAAGGTCCAGGAATCGAAAGGTGGTGAAAAAAATTGTTCCGTCAAGCAGCTGATCGATTACGGGAATCGATTTCTAATATTCGATAAAATTTCGACAAGTCTATCACGACGCATGATTCTATCAGTGGGGTAGTATTACTGACGAGATTTACAATTACTATCGATTTTAGACGTTTTATAAGATTCACTCTATATATTTTGGGGTACTTGATGAAATTCTTCGATTTAGTGGAGAACGAATCGAAAGAAATTATTTTTTCGGCTGATAGTTTTAGCAATTAATTTGGAAACTGCGTATTCAAACTCTGACTCATGTGCAGGGTGAGTTCTTTTATGAAAAAGTTGATTTCGGACCTTTCGTAAGACTCAACCTTTATATTTTGGGATACTTGATGAAATTCTTCGATTTCGTGAAAAACGAGTCGAAAGAAATAATTTTTTTGGCCAATAGTTTTGGCATTTATGTCGTATACTGCGTATTCAAAGTTTGATTCATGTGCAGGGTGAATTTTTTTTATGAAAGGGTTGATTTTGGACCTTTTGTAAGACTCAACCTTTATATTTAGGGATACTTGATGAAATTCCTCGACTTCCTGAAGAACGAGTCGAAGGAAATAATTTTTTCGGTCAATAGTTTTGGCATTTATGTCGTATACTGCGTATTCAAAGTCTGACTCATATGCAGGGTGAGTTTTTTTTATGAAAAATTTGATTTCGGGCCTTTTGTAAGACTCAACCTTTATATTTTGGGATACTTGATGAAATTCTTCGACTTCCTGAAGAACGAGTCGAAGGAAATAATTTTTTCGGCTGATAGTTTTAGAAATTAATTTAGAAACTGCGTATTCAAAGTCTGACTCATGTGCGGGGTGAGTTTTTTATGAAAAATTTGATTTCGGACCTTTTGTAAGACTCAACCTTTATACTTTGGGACATATGGGGACAATCTTTGATTTTAGGAAGAAGAAAACCAAAGAAGTTATCTTTTCTGCAGGTGGTTTTAGCGTCTATCTCGTATTCTGCGTATTTATGGTATCACTTATGTACATTGTCAATCTCATGAAAGATTCGAAATCAAGGGACTTGATACTGAAAAGGTTCGATCAATCAGATGATCGATGAAGGGATTAAATGAAAAATATTCCATAAATATTGGGCAATCTATCACGACGCACGTTTGTGTCAATGAAGTAGCATTATTGGCCGTGATTTACATATCTTACTTGAATGAGGCTTTCGCCTCAATTTCCATTGCTTGTGGACCTTTCACAGAAACTCAGCCTCTATATTTTGGAATATCGGTGAAATATCTCTGAATTTCCCGCAGTGCGAATCGAAGGAAATTATTTCAATAGCGAAGAAAAATTAAAAAAAAAAAAAGAATACCCATCCCAAAATATACGAGCGGTAGTGCACATACTGTGCGTCTCGCTCCGAGTACCGAATTCATGTGCAGCATTACTCTAGATAAATTGCAACAACTAAATAACGATAGCTACATAAGTTACCTCGAATTTTCAAGGACCCAGAAATGGTAAAAAGATAAGTGCACGCGACGAGGAAAGTGATATCGAAGATTAAAAATCCATTTCCCTTAATCCTCCATCACTTTTGATCCTCTCTCGGCGTCCCTATCACTCCTAAGATAAGTGCACTCAAATCCCACCCTCACAGCGTACACACCGTCCTACATACGTGGAATAATTTATCGAGAACACTTCGACCCGTAACATTTCAAATCGTTCGGTATTTAGTCCATGTTTATTTAACACATTCGCGACGGGGAAATTATTTCCGTTTCAAATACTGAGTTCCGGCGGAAATAATGAAATTCTGAAACTGGTTGCCGCAAACTTGTATCGTGTATCGTCATGGACGTGATTCACGTCAGCGGCGATCAGGAATAGAATTTAAGGTGAAGTGAAACCCCCTTCAAATCAGTCGATTCGAATACAACACTTTTTTTAAGGGTATTAGACCAAATTGTCCGAAACTTTGACACATCACTCCTGATCATTTAAGAATTGTCCTGACGCATTCAAAATTTGGATTTTTTAAAAAAATTTTTTAACAGCCCAGCAAACCAAAATGGCGTCGAGCTCTCATATTTCGATCAATATACAATTATCAAAGGCTCCGATATGAGAATCGAAAGGGTCAGGACAATTTTACGACAATTTAGAACACTGGTAATCGATAAATTCGCATTTGAACGGGATAGAGGCAAGAAAAGTGTTGTATGCGCTTCTATGCCACTTCATCTTAAGGTGAAGTGAAACCCCCTTCAAATCAGTCGATTCGAATACAACCCTTTTTTTTAAGGGTATTAGACCAAACTGTCCGAAACTTTGACACATCACTCCTGATCATCTAAGAATTGTCCTGACGCATTCAAAATTTGGATTTAAAAAAAAAAATGTTTAACAGCCCAACAGAACCAAAATGGCGTCGAGCTCTCATATTTCGATCGATATACAATTATCGAAGGCTCCGATATGAGAATGGAAAGGGTCAGGACAATTTTGTGACAATTTAGAACACTCTGGTAATCGATAAACTCGCATTTGAACGGGATAAAAACAAAAAAAGTGTTGTATGCGCTTCTATGCCAAAACGATGGCAATGCGAGGTCTAGGAGTGAAAATTTAATTGACCTGGAAATCACAGATGGCGCAGGGGGTCCCTCTGCAATCAATTAGGGCCCCAGAAAGCATGAATCCAGAGGACCTCTGGAGTTTTAATTCGATTTCTTTATAATTATTATACGAAAACGACAGGTGGAGTATGCCAATTGGTACAATACCCAATATAATTCGAGTCAGCTGTCAATATAAAAACCAACGTCGGCAACGTAGGCATTTAGAAAAACCTTTATCGACGTCGTTAAGTTCCTCGATGTGTTTCACTTCACCTTAAAATGACGTGAATTCACGTCAGCGGCAACCAGGAATAGAATTACAAATGACGTGAATTCACGTCAGCGGCAACCAGGAATAGAATTTAAAATGACGTGAATTCACGTCAGCGGCAACCAGGAATAGAAGTTGAAAAGACGTGAATTCACGTCAGCGGTCGCGAATGTGTTAAGATACGTGTCTGTAATCGTAATGCGATCGTTTGAGCTACTACTTTCACTAAAATGTTGCAAACGGTTCGTTCAGGCTCAGACCTCGGACCGAAGAGGATCGAGGCATCTAGAGAAGAACAGTGATAGTCAGCGAGAGGAAACAAAAAGGAAAAAGAAAAACATTAAGGTAACAATTGCGTCACTACGTGTCCTTACACAACGACGTGACGGAGTGAGCCACAGCGTGCAAATTCTGCCTCGCAGAATCGATTCCTGATCCTTACCATCCCTCTAAAGTGAGCCTTTCTTACTTCCTTATGCGTTGCCACCGATGCCGTGTCGCCTTTACTTCGTACTCTATGGTCTACGTACACACAACATTCCCCGAGGCTTAGTACCGTGTGACAGTCAAGAGATGGCGTGTCGAGAGTGGAAAGTAAGACGGGTAGTATTCTCTGCTCGTTAGTGCCACTCGATATTGCGCTATGTGGAATAATATTCATAATATGCAGAGTCTTCTACAGCAGTCAGTCAATGCCGTTAAGTAAGCTTGGCACGATGCGTTACATGGCAATTAATTAATAGTACTTAGGCGTAGGATCGTATCGACTAATGCACAGGACCGCTCCTCTAAGGAGGGCGGACGGAAACTCGCCCTTCTGCAAGGAAAACATACATTATGTACAGAGCTTCCGTGTAACGTGTCATCGTTGTCGTTTATACTTCGGCCACCGTGATTTATTATTGTTATTATTATTACTATTGCTATAGCGTGCAAGCCATCTAAAGTTCTCAAAGAAGCGAAGTAAAAGCGGTTGTGGACCGAGAGAAAGGTGCGAGAGGGTGAGGTTAGGCTCGATCTCGGCAGGGGGCGCCACTTGCGTTCATTCGAGTCGGAGCTCCCCCTGCGCGCAGGTCGGCCATCTTGGAGGTTTTAGTGGGCGTAAGTCCCACCCTACCCCTCCCCTAGAGGGCCGGGGTGTCTTTCAGATTTCTTTTACGTTAAGGTGATGTCAAGGTGACATCAAACTCGTTTATGAAACTTTTCTCCAAACTCGGTGGAGCTAATCGATTAAAACTTTACAATACAAATATGGAGGGTATAAGGAAGGTCCTGCAGCTCATGAAATTTTAATTTTATTTGAATTTGTTCATAGATGTTTAAAATTTGTTTTTAAAAAAATGAAATTTCATGTGTGTCAAGACCTTCTTCATAGCTTCCACGTTCACATTGTCAAGTTTGAAACGAATCGGTACGCTCTGTTCGGAGAAAAGTTTCATAAACAGGACCTCTTCTCGTCACTTTCATATCCCCTTAAGGGAATGTGAAAATGGCATCCGAAAGCTCAATTGTTCATGAAACTTTACTCCGAACTGGGTGTATCGAATCGTTTCAGAATTTACAACGTGAATATGGAGGGCCTAAGGTAGGTCCTGAAACTCATAAAATTTCATTTTTTATCAGAAATTTTGAAACTATCTATAAACAAATTGTTAAAGAATTGAATTTTTGTGAGGGTCAGGACCTTCCTTATAGCATTTCATGTCCATATTTTCAAGTTTGAAATGATTCGGTACTCCCAGTTTGATGAAAAGTTTCATAAACGAAACCTCTTCTCGGCACTTTCACATCCTCTTAAGATGATGTGAAAGTGGCGTGAAAGATGTTTTGTTTATCAAGCTTTTCTCCCAACTCGGTTTGCCGAATAGTTTGAAACTTTACAACGTGAATAGGGAGACTATAAGGAAGATCCTGAAACTCATGAAATTTCAATTCTTTTCAAATGTTTTTATAGATATTTTAAGAATGGTATATAAAAAATGAAATTTCGCGAGTTTCAGGACCTACCCTAGGGGCTCCATATTCACGTTTTAAAGTATGAAACGATTTAAGATACCCCGTTCGTAGAAAAGTTTTATGAACGATTGAGCTTTCGGATGCCACTTGCCCATCCCCTTAAGAACAGAAAAAAAGTGAGATCGCTCAGCTCGCGTCGTCGATGCGGCGACGCAGACGCAAGGTGTCTCTACCTCCGCGTATGTCGCTCGAATTCGACAATCGGATAAAATTTGAGGTTAACCCAGACCGACGCTAAGCGGCAAAAAACGAATTCCGCGTAAGCCTGATACTAAGAAACGCGTTGAAGCCGGATTTAACGCGAGAGTCATCGAAATGTTATTTTTCTTTTTTTTTTTTTTTAACGATGCAAGATCTCGCGGATGTTTTGACAAACTATAAAGATTGAACGGAGACGCGAACTTTTCGAAAAAGTTGCAGGCCCTAATTAACCCATTTGCATCATTAGCGTATATTTACCCTCAATTTTCCTGGTCACTATCACCGGAGCGTATATATACTCTCAATTTTTCTAGTCACTATCATTCAGCCTGAAATTTGGTGATAAGGACCCTCTTTTTTATGTTACAGGTCCTGATTAACCCATTTGCATCATTTGTGTATATATACCCTCAGTTTTCCTAGTCACTATCACCGGAGCGTATATATACTCTCAATTTTTCTAGTCACTATCATTCAGCCTAAAAGTTGGTGATAAGGACCCTCTTTTTTATGTTGCAGGTCCTGATTTGCATCATTAGCGTATATATACGTTCAGTTTTCCTGGTCACTATCATCGGAGCGTATATACATTCTCAATTTTACCGATCACTAACATTCAGCCGGAAATTTGGTGATAAGGACCCTCTTTTTCATGTTGCAGGTCCTGATTAACAAAATCGCATCATTAGCGTATATATACGCTGTTTTCCTGGTCACTATCACCGGAGCGTATATATACTGTCAATTTTCCTGGTCACTATCATTCGGCCTGAAATTTGGTGATAAGGACCCTCTTTTTCATACTTCCCTATGATGCAAATGGGTCTAGGGGAGCGGGAAACGTTTCTCTCGGTGGTATGTGTACCAAATGCTAGGAGAAGCCTTGGTTTACCTGAATCGAGCTTGCTGTCGGGGAAGACCGCGGAATTGATTTGAACCTGAAAAAGTTGCAAAGTACAATCCCTGGGTCTCCTTACAATCGGGTACAAACAGTCAAGGGTGAAGGGAGAGTCGGCGCATCTCGCGAAGGTGCTGCCCTCGCACATAACCTAGGGACTTTGCCTAGGGACTTTACCTAGGAACAGACAGCGCAACGTAGGACGCTCCTAAATGTAAATGCCCGTACAGCAGCGATGCATCTCCAGCAATACATTATGCATTCTGGCAAGGAATACAGAGTGCGCATGCGGCTCCCGAGTGGAGGGCTCGAGAATTAAGGAAGCGCATTTTCCACGAAACTCGCCAAGATGGCGGCGGACGCGTTTGCTCTCGTCTTGTCTGATCGGCACTTACGGCTAGGTGTGAGTAATCGCGCTAAGCTGCGAAAATAAGGTACATGTCTCGGAAAAGAAGTGCTTATAAGCGGGCCAGAGACGAGCGAGTACGTACATTTCGAGGTTAGGTCACGGGCACCGTCGTTAGTGCGGTAACATCCATTAAGGGGGTGGGAAAGTCGCGAGGTCTTCTTTATGTAACTTTCCTCGGAACTGGGTGTACCGAATCGTTTCAAACTTTACAATGTGAACATAGAGGCTAAAAGGAAGGGCCTGCCGCCCGTGAAATTTCATTTTTTTAGAAAAAATTAAAACAACACCTAGAAAGAAAATTTTAAACCATTTTAATTTCATGGGTGTCAGGACCTTCGTACCCTCCATATTTACGTTGCAAACTTCGAAATGATTCGATGTACCTAGTTCAAAGAGAAGTTTCATAAACAATACCTTTGTGTCGGCATTTTCACACCATCTTAACACGTGTGTATTAATTATTAATGGATTGTTATTAATCTCCTCGTTAGGGGTCGCAGTAATCCTTTGGGAATACGGAAAAGGCGTTTACGAGGCTTCCCAGATAGACAAAGTGATGCAAAATTTCCATGAAATTTGCCTCGTAAAAGATCATGAAATGAGTCATGAGGATGTTGCTTACGAGTCTTAATTTGGAAGTTAGAGGTTAGGTCACGGGCACCCTCGTTAGTGCGGTAACATCCATTAAGGGGGTGTGAAAGTCGGGAGGTCTTCTTTATGTAACTTTCCTCGGAACTGGGTCTACCGAATCGTTTCAAACTTTACAACGTGAACATAGAGGCTAAAAGGAAGGTCCTGACGCCCGTGGAATTTCATTTTTTTAGAAAAAATTAAAACAACACCTAGAAAAAAAATTTTAAGCCATTTTAATTTCATGGGTGTGAGGACCTTCCTTGTAGCCTCTATACTTACGTTGCAAACTTCGAAATGATTCGATGTACCTAGTTCAGAGAGAAGTTTCATAAATGAGACCTTTGTGTCGGCATTTTCACATCTTCTTAACACGTGTGTATTAATTATTATGTTGTATGTATTAATTATTATGTTGTAAGTAATGGGTTGTTATTAATCTCTCCGTTAGGGGTCGCGGTTATCCTTTGGGAATACCCAGATAGACAAAGTGATGCAAAATTTCCATGAAATTTGCCTCATAAAAGATCATGAAATGAGTCATGAAGATGTTGCTTATGAGTCTTCATTTGGAAGTCATATCTACGGTATACAATGACGAGCCAAAAAGCCTTAAATATGAAACAAAGTTAAGTATATGCAATGTCTCAACGTTTGTACGCATATGTATAGCTGAATTTATCTCACGCATAAATTATATTGCCGATAAACAATTGCAGCGTATCGTTGCTCATATTTGAGCCATGGCGTCGCAAATTGACCGCAAACATTTCTTCATAAAGCCCTTTTTTGTCTCCTGGGAGACGTCAAGTGTATTCAGTAAATAGTCTGCAAATTGTTTATAAATCCCGTATAATGTGATGATCATGAATTTATATCTGGGTTGACTCGTTTCTTTCAGGAAATCAGCGAGAATACCGATTGCCTGCCCTCTTTTTGGTTTAGTTTACTTCCTTTAAAAGACTTTTTATGTCTCCGAGGAGACGCCAAGTGCATGCAGTAAATAGTCTGCAAATTGTTTGTAAATCCCGCATAATGTGATGATCATGAATTTCTATCTGGGTTGACTCGTTTCTTTGAGGAAATCAATGAGAATTCCGATTGTCTGCCCTCTTTTTGGTTTAGTTACTTCCTTTAAAAGCCCCTTATCGTCTCCGAGAAGACGCCAAGTTTCGCTCGCGCTTAATTGACCCGCCATTGATCTTCGGAACTGATTGACTGACCATTATATAAGACTCTACATCTTGTCTCGTGACACGGTGTCAACGTTTCGCGGGTTATTCCACATAACTATCCTTAGACTAGTCGTTTAAACTGCCAGGGTCCAAGTACACACAACCGATACTACAGATACCTAGGTAGCTTTCCTCTAACATTAACTCCGTCTATACATACTCTATACATACTCTATACAAATCCATACGTTCACGTGTAAAAGTATCTAATGCAGTACATTCACTCTAACCAAACAGCAGACTCTTGGCCAGTTGCACCAACAGCCTGAATTAATATCGCTATTTAATCCTCGGTTAACTTAATCTCTGCTATACCCATAAATATTTAATGTTCTAGGTGATATCAAGTGACAAATATAGGTACAATTAGATTATTCGTTGCTATCTCGTTCGTAGAATAATTGTTAACGTTTGCAACGCGAAGATAAAATTCGACGCTATTTTAATCTGGATTAAAGAGTTGACCGAAGTAATTCGGTCGATTAGTTAACAGCTGGTACTTATTCTTCTAGCTATAATCAGGGTTGGTGCAACCGGGAAAATTTCTTAATTTGTTAGTTAAGGTTATGCGAAAGTGCTGTCAAAGAGGTCTCGTTTATGAAACTTTTCATCGAATTGGGTGTACCGAATCGTTTTAAACTCGAGAATATGAACATGAAAGCTATAAGAAAGGTCTTGACCCTCGCAAAAATTCAATTTTTTAACAATTTGTTTAAAGATAGTTTCAACATTTCTGATGAAAACTGAAACTTCATGAATGTCAGGACCTTCTTTATAGTCGCCACGTTCACATTATAAAGTTTGAAACGATTCGGTACACGCAGATCGGAGAAAAGTGTCATGACCTCTTAGACCGGACTTTTACATCGCCTTAAGGCGAAAGTGACGTCAAAAAGCTCTCGTTTATGAAACTTTTCATCGAACTGGGTGTATCGAATCGTTTCAACCTTGAATATACGAAAACGAAAGCTATAAGGAAGGTCTTGACTCTCACGAAAATTCACTTCTTTAACAATTTGTTTATAGATATTTTGAAAATTTTTGCTAAAAACTGAAATTTCAAGAGTGTCAGGACCTTCTTTATAGTCGCCACGTTCACATTATAAAGTTTGAAACGATTCGGTACCCGCAGTTCGGAGAAAAGTTTCATGAACGGTTTCTCAGACGCCGCTTTCACATCCCCTTAATCATGGTTAATTAACGGCACATCGATTAAGGTTGGTGCTCTCTAAGCTCTAATTAAACGGGTCGCAGGAAAAAAATGCAAGGCGTCCTGCCGCGGGAGTGAAGCTCCTTGAAGGATCGCCGGGATCCAAGATGGCGGCCCGAGAAGCGTCCCTAAACGACGAAGGACGAAACTCGGGCGGGTCTACGAGCATCCTAGGCCTTTTTCCGGCGGCGACTCCCGCGAAAATGGATCGTCGCCAGCCGGAGAGGCAGGAAACGGTTCCACGACGCGAGTTTCGCCGGAAAGGGACGACTAGGGTCCAGCTATTAGCCGGAGGCGAGTCGTGTTCCCTGGAACGACCGGACGAGGGACGGACCAAGCGTCGCACAAGTAAGGTTATGCACCTCCACCCACACCAACCGAGGACGAGTCAGTGACGAGAGGAAGCTAAGTTACTCACACGTACCAGAGAAAAATCTACCACGGGCTTAATGTGTATCACTAATGACATACAACGATACGTATACACTGCTCTACGCTAATTGTTGAAACACTTACTGAATCTTCTCATAAGATTTCCGGCAAAGGACTCGACACCGGAAGAAGACGAGGCCTCCTCCTCGCACCTGAGGTCGCGCGTGGCCCCCTCGGCCTTCTGGTACTTAATATTAGGCACCGAGAGCAGCCGTCCTTCTCGCTTGGGCTTGTTCCCCCTCATCAGCTTCAATTTGCTGGGTTTGCTGGCCTCGCTAGGAAAGAGCGCGAGATTCGCCGGTCGGACGGCCTCGGACTTGGTCGCCGAGTTTTTGCTAGAAGTCGGCTTCACCTTGTCCTCTTCGACTTGGGCTGTCTGCCCCTCCGAGGGGGTGGAGCTGACTTCCTGGCTTGGTTGGGTCGTCTCCCCGGATGGCGAATGCTGCTCGGGCGACGGAGAGGACTCCGAGCCCACGCTTTCGACTGGGGACAGGGGCGAGGATATCTCGGGGTTGCAGTAAAACACCGACGTCCCTTTCTGGATGGACGCACCTGGGTTGCCGCCTCCCTGCTAGCAATGGGGTACTTGCATGAACCTTTGTCGCTAACTTCGACTCGCGTTTGGGGCCATCGGGAGGATACCGGGGCTGGTGATACGGAATTTCGAGATAGGGAGGTGATCGCCCTGGCGACGAGGTCCGTAACTCTGGTGGACGTTGCGTTCGTCTCGTCTCGTATGAAGTCAAAGGTGTTTGCATCTATATGGCGATCTTTGTCTTCGGATAAGTTAGGAGCTGGTATCTTTGCTTTTTAAACAGTCGACCCTCCGCGGTTACCGCATTTGGTTACCCGTCCATGTGCTGAACCCGCCCAATGTTGCTTAATTTTGGTGAACTGACGAGAACTGGTGCTTTTTATCGTGGTATGAGCGGTAATGGATACGGACAGACCTCGTGATCGGGGAATGATTGCGCCATCCAATGCGGATGGAAAGTGGTTATTTAAATAATTATTTTGGGATGATCCGAGGACCAACTCCGGCAACATGACGGCGAGTGTGAAAAAGCCCATGAGTGAGACCTGCTTCATGCTTTTCAGTGGTTGCGATGATGATGGCGTTGGATGAACGGGTGATAGGTGAGTGAAAAAACGGCTACTCCACGCCCAATGTTGCTTAACTTCGGTGAACTGACGAGAACTGGTGCTTTTTATCGTGGTATGAGCGGTAATGGATACGGACAGACCTCGTGATCGGGGAACGATTGCGCCATCCAATGCGGATGGAAAGTGGTTATTTAAATAATTATTTTGCGATGATCCGAGGACCAACTCCGGCAACATGACGGCGAGTGTGAAAAAGCCCATGAGTGAGACCTGCTTCATGCTTTTCAGTGGTTGCAATGATGATGGCGTTGGATGAATGGGTGATAGGTAAGTGAAAAAACGGCTACTCCACGCTCAATGTTGCTTAATTTTGGTAAACTGACGAGGATTTGTGCTTTTTATAGTGGTATGAGCGTTGATGGATACGGAAAGACCTCGTGATCGGGGAACGATTGCGCCATCCAATGCGGATGGAAAGTGGTTATTTAAGTAATTACTTTGGGATGATCCGAGGACCAACTCTGGCAACATGACGGCGACCGTGAAAAAGCCGATGAGTGAGACGTGCTTCATGCTTTTCAGCGGTTAATGCTGTCACTGGTTGCGATGATGATGGCGTTGGATGAACAGGTCATATTAGGTAAGGGAAAAAAGGGCTACTCCACGCCCAATGTTGCTTAACTTCGGTGATTTAACGAGAATAGGTGATTTTTAATGTAGTCGTCTGTGTAGTAAAGTATAAGCGTCGGCCCGGTCGAGGACCGAATGTTCCACCTACTCCGGATAGAAAGCAAGTTTGTGTGGACTGACTATATTCATATGTTGCTTTGAATGCGTGTTACATAAAGGGGCCACTATAGTGGCGGTTCCTGAAAGACGTCACTCCTAGTAAGGCCGCTATAGTGCAGTTTCTTAAGGTGATATGAAAGAGTCAGCCTATATATATCTGAGAAGTCAAATCGTTGGAGAAAGTATTCTCCGAATTGGGTGCACCGATTCATTTTAAATTTTATCACGGGAACACGGAGGCCCGAAAGTAGGTCCTGAAATTCACGAAAGTTCATTTTTCATCCAACATTTATTTATTTATCATAGACTAGAACCAACATGGCGTGGTTCGTGCACGTTTTCGATGTTTTACCCTTTTTGGAGGCTTAGAATTGAAAATGAAGAGTTTCAGGACCTAGCTCGAACAATTTAAAATACCGTAGAAATGGAATATTACACAGCCAGACTGGAAAATATGGAAAATAGTTTCACCGACGATGGCAAGAGAATGCCAGCTTGTCTCGAGGCTAACGTGGGTTTTTATAGCAAAAATTTAGTTGCAGCTAAACGTCACAGATGGCGACGTTGGTCCTAAACAGTCTTTAAAATAATAAATTCCCAGGATTTCGACAGTTTTACGTCGGTCCCTTCGTCATTACTTTACCAAAATGACATATGAAACGTTTCATCTCGAATAATTCTCAACGTAGATCGTCAAAAACATCAACATAACTATAAAGTCATTAACGTGACGCGCCAGCTTATGTTCCTCCTTCAGTATTCGGCATGGTATTACCACCAAAAAGGGTACAGATGAATTTTGCTTAATCGACATCGATTAAATTTCCCAGCGCCTTTCATATCATCTCAACAAACGCCACTCACGGTAAGGCTACTATAGTGGTGTTTCCTAAAGAAAAAAAAATGTTATCCACAGTAAAGCCGCTAAAGTGGCGGTTTAAAAGAAACGTCCCAATGAGGCCGTTACAATAGCGTTTCCTAAAAAGCGTCACTCACAGTGAGGCCACTACAGGGACGTTTCCTAAAAAATGTCCCTCTAGCGGAAGCCACTATAGTGGCGCCTCGTAGCTGAAGGGTTAGCGCCGTCACCGGACGCAACGACAATGGCGTTAGATGGACAGGTGATGTTACGCGAGCTAGAGAAGGGCCACTCGTGCTGGGAATTTCGAGGAGAGTTCCCATGCACCCTCCGGGGCACCAAGCTCGGCCAGGAACGCGAAGGAAGGGAAGCCGCCCCTCGGATCGGGTCGTTAGTTCGAGAAAGCAGTTAAGCAGCACACAAGTACCCCATTTTGGGAGGAGGACGAGGCGAAGGTGTGCTTGATCTTGAGATCGACTTTGCTGAGCTGTCGTTTCAGGCTGAACCCCTTCCAGCTGTAGTTTTTACGGCCCTCCTCGTCGCTGGTGGTACTTCCCGCCTTGGGGATATCTCCTGCGGGGTCTTCCGCGTTTTCTCTCCTCTCGGCGTCGGTTCCGTAGGGCGTCTCCTGCTGGGGCTCTTGTTGTTGCTGCCGAGGACGATGAAGGGACGCGTCCGGCTCCTCTACCGCGACTACGTGCTCGGTTTCTGACGCCGTTTCTTGCTGGGTCTGACGGATCTAACGTGTCAATAGCGCACAGTCAATCAGTTCCTGAACAAACGGTTAGAGCGAGGGGCTTTCTGAAAGTATGCAACGTTCGCTGATTAGTCGGGGTTCGCGACCTACGAGTTCGGGTTTAGTTAAACCGCGGATATTCGGGTCTTGGGTATGCAGCGTTGAGAGCGACTTTGTGCCTGTCGCGATTTCTGGCATGTTTGTTAGGTTTTTAACGGTCTAACTTGAGGCTCGACAACGAATTGACAATTTTTACTCACACCTAAGGGCCCACATTTTTCTTTTTTGCAAAATATTGATGTTTGTTTTAATATACAAGTCCAGGCTCCGGTTTAGCAAAACCGTGGATATTCGGGTCTTGGGTATGTAGCGTTGAGAGCGACTTTGTGCCTGTCGCGATTTCTGGCATGTTTGTTAGGTTTTTAACGGTCTAACTTGAGGCTCAACAACGAATTGACAATTTTTACTCGCACCCAAGGGTCCACATTTTGTTCTTTGCGAAATATTGATGTTTGTTTTAATATACAAGTCCAGGCTCCGGTTTAGCAAAACCGTGGAAATTCGGGTCTTGGGTATGCAGCGTTGAGAGCGACTTTGCGCCTGTCGCGATTTCTGACATATTTGTTAGGTTTTTAACGGTCTAACTTGAGGCTCGACAACGAATTGACAATTTTTACTCGCACCCAAGGGTCCACATTTTGTTCTTTGCGAAATATTGATGTTTGTTTTAATATACAAGTCCAGGCTCCGGTTTAGCAAAACCGTGGAAATTCGGGTCTTGGGTATGCAGCGTTGAGAGCGACTTTGTGCCTGTCGCGATTTCTGGCATATTCATTAGATTTTTAAGGGTTTAACTTGATGCTCAAAGACAAATTGACTATTCTAACGCATATCTACGTATACGTGCAGCTTAATTTATGGAACTTGTTTTACAAAACGTTGCCACGAGTTGATTTGTCACAATCAGCCAGAAGTGGCCGAGACAACAGAATTCATATCTCACCGCTTTATCCCGTATCAATGAAGAAATCTAATTTTTAATCACGCGAGCCTGGATCTCCAGATATCAGATCACCCGGGAAATCAGCTGCCGGGGATTTTTTAAGCAGCCCGATCGAGGATTTACCCAGGGGATTTATTAAAATAATCGTGCAATCACTCGGGATCGTATCCGGCGTGCTCTCTTAAACCTAAATCTAAAGTAACCTGAGCTAATCCAAGACCTGGAATCGAGAAATATCGCAAGCACATGGCCACTTGTCACTTCTCATAGACCTCTGCGTATATATCGATATATCGAATCCTCATATCTCAATGCAAGGGTAGGACTCGAGAGCGCAGACAATCAGGCATGTCGACGAGTGACAAAAGAAACCTAAGATGCTTATAGAAACGATTCATTCGGTGCACTTTAAGTGGACTCTTCGAACCATAATCCCCTGGCGTAGTTTACACCGATCACTTGGTACGTGTACTAAATCTGCAATTTTATCAAACTCTCAGTGTAAACGATGGTGTACCGGGACGATATCTTAAGCACTTTTTGAGTGTACCGCCCCAAGTCGATATACGACCGTTTATTCTGACAGATTAATAAATCCTGGCCTTTAGTGCGCGTACTAAATGTATAGTTTTATCAAATTCTGAGTGTAAACGATGGTATACCAAGACGATATAATATGCACTTTTCGAGTGTACCGTCCCAATTCAATATACGACCGTTTATCTGACAGATTAATAAATCCAGGCCTTTAATACGCATATTAAATGTATGGTTTTATCAAACTCTCAGTGTAAACAATGATCTATCAAGACCGTACAATACGTACTTTCGCAGTATACCGTCCCAATTCAATATACGACCGTTTATCCTGACAGATTAATAAATCCAGTCCTTTAATACGCATACTAAATGCATAGTTTTATCAAACTCTCAGTGTAAACAATGATCTATCAAGACCGTACAATACGTACTTTTCCAGTGTACCGTCCCAATTCAATATACGACCGTTTATCCTGACAAATTGATAAATCCACGCCATAAAAACTGATTGGTGTAAACTAAGGCTCTATCGTGGAACACCCTCGTGCTCCTCTGGTTCTGGACCCAGAACCTTAACGACGAGGGTGTCCACTTTCCGATTATGACGCTCTAGATATCGGTGCATTCGACACTCCCCTTGCTTCCCCGCTCTAGGATTTGCTGGACAAATTGCCTGGTGTACGTATCACCGTGCAAATTGTACACCGGCGGACATTAATGCCTTCCCATACAAGGGCGGCGCCTGGTCGCAGGGAAGGCAATCATGGCGCCAGTTTATTGCCGAACCCGAGTCGAAATTTTCATCCTACTAATAAGGAGCGTATCCCATGTGTACTTGATCGACTTTATTACTCCTGAATATGTAGTGTATCAAAAAGTAAGGATTGTGTACTCTTTTATTAATGTTAATTCTTAAATTTGAAGGGCGAAACCCACCCACCCACTGAACACCAAACCTAACAGTTACGTAACTTAAAAGTAACAAATAACATAACGTTTGTTGCAATGTAATAACCTAACACTTACGTAACAGAGCTAACGGGTTACATAACATTTATTATTATCATATCTATATTAATGTAGCGTAACTTTGTTACTCTCATCTTACATTATGACGTGATATTACTGGGTATATGCAGCACATATTTGTAACAAAACATAACTACATTGGTGCTGTCATTTATTTTATTACATCATCGTCATCGTCATTGTCATGATTCATCGTCAAATGTCACAAGATTAATATATGTCATATTTTGTTTACTACTCGTATGAAAAAATATTACTTCAATTCATCCGCGCATATACATTATCAGTCATTGTTTGCTAGTCGAATGAAATCCTAATTGTCTTTAAGTAAAATCAGATAGTTTCTCATTACGTAATTTCGTGAATTTTCTTGAACGTCTGATTTGTCATTTAATATCTAACTATCGCCAAGTACCAAATATAATTAAAAATAAAACATTATATAATTTTGGATAAAATTGCGTCATCTTTTTTATTAAATGTATGAAAAATTAATATTATTTTAAGGTAACTGAAATTATAACATTAATGTAACATTGATATAACATGTTACGTTACTGAGTGGGAAATAATAACTAACATCTAACTTCCATATTACTTTTATGCTACATAACATGTTAGTTTTGGGAATGTAACATTTACCCAACAGTTATATAACAGTATTCACTGGGCCACCAGTTAACCACCATACAATAAATTTTTCATAAATATTTTATTGTAAACGGAATAGTGTGCTTTGGTTTAACGGAACGCGAACGCCTAGATCTCACGATTTTGAGGTTAGGGGATGATTCCGTAATTCCTAATTGAACTTCTTCCGGTTTACTTCCTCGGTATAATAATAACTATGGATAATGAAAACAGTGCCTTGCCATGAACTAAACTCTTGCTAGTTGGTACATTCGGATGGCTAATCGGTGTAGTTTGGTTTAACGAAACGCGAACGCCTAGATCTCACGATTTTGAGGTTAGGGGATGGTTCCGTAATTTCTAATTGAACCTTCCGGTTTACTTTCTCGGTATAATAATAACTATGGATAATGAAAACAGTGCCTTGCCATGAACTAACTCTTGCTAGTTGGTACATTCGGATTGCTAATCGGTGTGCTTTGGTCTAACGAAACGCGAACGCCTAGATCTCACGATTTTGAGGTTAGGGGATGGTTCCGTAATTTCTAATTGAACTTCTTCCGGTTTACTCTCCCGGTATAGTAATAACTATGCATAATGAAAACAGTGCCTTGCCATGAACTAAACTCTTGCGAGTTGGTACATTCGGATTGCTAATCGGTGTGTTTTGGTCTAACGAAACGCGAACGCCTAGATCTCACGATTTTGAGGTTAGGGGATGATTCCGTAATTTTTAATTGAACTTCTTCCGGTTTACGGTTCACAAAGGGCGTGAAAATGTAGACGTTGGCTTGTACCTCGTAATCCCTGAAGTTAATTCGGCATGGTACCTACCCTTATAAATTATTCCCTTTTTTACTTTAGTACTGTACAGAGCGTAACGCTTCGGCCTTCCAGAAGGATCACATCCTTTGTAACGAGAAATTTCCATCGGGTCGTTCACATATCCCTATTACCCCTCGATTTAGTATATCCGAAAGTAGCGCTTGCCAGGAATGCATATTGCATTGCATCTTATGCGACCATTTAAACTTAACCTTACATAACCTTAAAACTTACTGGTGTAAACGGTGGTCCTGCAACGTCCCTCCTTAAGCGCGCCACTTGAAACTAATTTCTAAATATTCATGCACTTAATCTACCATGCAAGGGCTCCATGGAAACCATTAACTCCTGGTTAATTTAACTAATCCGAGCCCGTAGGTTGATCGGCGGTTAAGCGAAAGGAAGCGATTAATTAATCTCGATGTGACAGCGTGTCACACAGCGAAGCAAAAATTCGATGACGCATCTCGGACATGCAGGGATCACAAAATGGGACTTTATGTACACAATAAATATATTCCTTACTCTTCCGGAATGTTTTCGACGGTTAATTTATCTAATCCGAGCCCGTAGGTTGACCGGCGGTTAAGCGAAAGGAAGCGATTAATTAATCTCGGTATCTCGGTGTGACAGCGTGTCACACAGCGAAGCAAAAAGTCAATGACGCATCTCGGACATGCAGGGATCGCAAAATGAGACTTTATGTACACGATAAATATATTCATTACTCTTCCGGAATATTTTCAACGGTTAATTTATCTAATCCGAGCCCGTAGGTTAATCGGCGGTTAAGTGAAAGGAAGCGATTAATTAATCTCGATGTGACAGCGTGTCACACAGCGAAGCAAAAATTCAATGACGCATCTCGGACATGCAGGGATCACAAAATGAGACTTTATATACACGATAAATATATTCATTACTCTTCCGGAATATTTTCGACGGTTAATTTATCTAATCCGAGCCCGTAGGTTGATCGGCGGTTAAGCGAAAGGAAGCGATTAATTAATCTCGGTGTGACAGCGTGTCACACAGCGAAGCAAAAAGTCGATGACGCATCTCGGACATGCAAGGATCGCAAAATGAGACTTTATGTACACGATAAATATATTCATTACTCTTCCGGAGTATTTTCGACAGTTAATTTAACTAATCCGAGCTCGTAGGTTGACCGGCGGTTAAGCGAAAGGAAGCGATTAATTAATCTCGGTATCTCGGTGTGACAGCGTGTCACACAGCGAAGCAAAAATTCGATGACGCATCTCGGACATGCAGGGATCGCAAAATGAGACTTTATGTATACGATAAATATATTCATTACTCTTTCGGAATATTTTCGACGGTTAATTTCACTAATCCGAGCCCGTAGGTTGATCGGCGGTTAAGCGAAAGGAAACGATTAATTAATCTCGGTATCTCGGTGTGACAGCGTGTCACACAGCGAAGCAAAAAGTCGATGACGCATCTCGGACATGCAGGAATCGCAAAATGGAATTTTATGTACACGATAAATATATTCATTACGCTTCCGGAGTATTTTCGACGGTTTAAATTCAACTCGTCTCGGGATTTTGCGGGGGTTAAATTGTGGGTTTGCATCCGAGCAGAAATACAGAAGCCGAGCGACATGTTGGTGATGTTTAGTACGCCATTAATGCGATTCAAACAGCAATTCATGCACGCATGATTACCATGAATAGGTCAGTGCGATGCATTATTCTACCTCTCTACTTTGGCAAATGCATAATATGCATACGCTGTCGCATAATGCGAGGCAAATACTAATGGGTTAAACGTATTAAATTTTATTACATGCGATATTAAGAGCGTCATTTATTATGGAGGGGGCCGTTCGAGTATTGACTCAATTTCGATACCTAAAGTAGACGAGATCGATATCCGATCAATGAGGCGATGACAAATTGGCTCCCTAATCGATATAAAAAACAAATCGTAAAAATTGAAGCCGCATTTCAGTTTTTATTCAACGGTAATCGGATGTCCAATTACCAAAATCGTGTTTCTGGAAATGTTAGTGCTACGCGATGGCTAATGCTAATTCCATCTCTTGTAATCCCGGAGAAATTAAATCGTTTGTTTGATTGATCGATGGAAAATTTCATGTTGCAGTTTATAAAAGCGACGGTAATGCAGGGTCGTTGATATGTATGCGGTTTACTCAGGAAATGATTTGGGTGTACGTGTCACGTATTAACAATGTGATTAAAAAAGAGAAATGTTAACAAATTTCGTAGTGCTTTCGTTTTACTCGGAAAATGGTTTGGGTGTAAGTGTCACGTATTATCAATGTGATTAGAAAAGAAAAATGTTAAGAAATTTCGTAGCGTTTTCGTTTTACTCGGAAAATGGTTTTGGTGTACGTGTCACGTATTATCAATGTAATTAAAAAATAGAAATGTTAAGAAATTTCGTAGCGTTTTCGTTTTACTCGGAAAATGATTTGGGTGTGTCACGTATTACCAATAAGATTAAAAAAGAGAAATGTTAAGAAATTTTCCAGCGTTGTCATTTTACTCGGAAAATGATTTGGGTGTACGTGTCACGTATTATCAATGTGATTAAAAAAAGAGAAATGTTAAGAAACTTCGTGTCTAAAGGGTTTCTGTCGAGATTGGTATCATAGAAGCACCCTGCATATTTCTTTTATATCCAACAAATGTTCTTCATGGTTTGGTGATAACGGCTCGGATGAAAAAAGCGTAACAAGCGATAATTGACGTTAATGTGGCAGGAGTGTAATAAAAAATTGCCACGGCTCGCATAAGATCGAGATTAGTCGTGAAAGTTGCGTGTCTTGCGTGTGTACAAAAATCGCTGTATGGCAAGCATAACGAGATGTCGAATGTTCGATAATGTATATACAAGAAAAGACAAGCGCAAAACTATTCGTGAGAACTAAGTGGAACAATAGCGACGAGTCATTACCGTGGATCACTGATACATATACTAACTGATAGCTGATATCCATTTGTTTAAACGAATTCAAGGCACCCCAGCGCCCCTACACGTGGGCGGCGACTCTAAATAAGTACCGTCTGCGCATGCGCAATACTGTTGAACCGTCAATTCGCGAAGGTAAACATTTAAGGTATAAACGACATAAAAGACATAATTTACGTGTAAAACGGTGCGTTTGACATATCGTAAGAAAGCTTCGATTAAAACAAAACGGTTATCTTTTTTTAATAAAAATGACCGCATTAATGTTATCTACGGTTGAATGGCGCAAAACTTATGAACCGTCAATTCGCGAAGGTAAACAGTTAAGGTATAAACGAAATAAGAGACATAATTTTGTAGGATATCGGTTATCTATAATAGTTAGTGTACAGATCAGTGCTGTGGACAAGTTGCTGACAAACGACTGACAAGGAAGGTATCCCAGGTCGATCTTGCCGATTTGATTTCTTTTATAATATGTTATGGTAGACTAAAAACTAAGCGACACGTATTTTTTTTTATTTGCCATTAAACACTTTAAGGGAGTGAAACCACCATCCAAAGTAAGGCCTGTGAAGGGTGGCTCACCCCTTAATTTTCTTTTCAATTGAGAAAATTTTATTTTTCATTTCTCGTTATAAGAAAGCTTTTCCAAATGGATTGGTTAAAACATACTTTACACTAAAAAACATTAAGGGGGTGAAACCACCATCCAAAGTAAGGCCTGTGAGGGGTGGCTCACTCCTTAATTTTTTTTTTTAATTGAGATAATTTTATTTTTCATCTCTCGTTATGAGAAAGCTTTTCCAGATGGTTTGGTTAAAAAATACTTTACACTAAAAAACATTAAGGGGGTGAAACCACCATCCAAAGTAAGGCCTGTGCGGGGTGGCTCATCCCTTAATTTTTTTTTTTTTAATTGAGAAAATTATATTTTTCATTTCTCGTTATAAGAAAGCTTTTCCAGGTGGATTGGTTAAAAAATATTGTGTTCTTGTTAGTAAAACTGCCAAATCGCCTTACTTTGGATGGTGGTTTCACCCCCTTAAAATGATTAATGGCAGATAAAAAAAAATACGTGTCGCTTGGTTTTTAGTCTACTATAACATATAATAAAAGAAATGAAGTCGGAGAGATCGACCTGCAATACCGCCCTTGTGAGTATAGTTGAGAAAACGGGCTTAACACCAGAACTACCAAGACCAGTCAAAATGACTGGTTTCAAATGGCCCATCCTATAAAAAAAAAAGTCCGTCGGTAATTCTAGTGTTAAGTGTTTCAAAACATGTACAAGACTTCGATCCGGAAAGAGTCAAGTGCAGCTTTTGCCTCGAACTGCAAACTATATGCTCTAGGAAAAATTACTATACTAAAACCTGAGTGGAAAATGACAAGTATGACCAGTAGTTGACGATGGCGTTCTCGTTTCGTGTGTTCTCTTAAATTGCTTCGCCTTTTCCGTTTCGACAGCCTTTGCGAACAGGACTGGAAACTTTTGATAAGCGATTGTCTCTGTGCGATCAGCAGGTGTGACACGTACCTTTGTTCTAAACTATCGATAAAGGGGAGAAAAGAAAGAGATATGTACAAGTACAGTCAATTAAGCGCCGACGAACTCCACAAGTTGGGCGCACACTGATAAAAAGTCTAATGAAATTTACATACATTTTCTCCGCGATTTATAACTTAAGATCCACGTAGAAAAACGTCATGTGGGGAAATGACGAATTAGGAAACGTATAGATACTTGAATTTAATAAAATATCATATTGTAATTTTCAATAATTTAACTCGGTAGCCGAATGTGATACAGGGTAATTATCCTGCAATTTATCCTGGCATCGAAATAAACAATGATTGAGTATGCAAATTTACATGGGCACTTTTATCAGCGTAACGCGACCGAAGCAAGACTGTACTGAAAGAAAATTAACACTAAAGCCTAAGAAATATATATACTCGCATAATCGACCTATGTATGGCATTGTGTTCCTTCTACTTCTACGGGAAGTGTAAGTACTCGAGTTTTTTTTTTTCTTCCGGATATTTTGACGAGTCTTGTATGCTTGACTAGGAATCAGCTGATGTTTGTTTACAAGTGGATCTGAAGGTACCTCTCAAAGTCGCTCATACCGAGACTTTAGGAACATAATTGTTAAAGAAAAAGCGTTTCTTCTGCAGAATCGACATCGGCAGAACAAATTGCAGACTTAATGCGACTGACAATGAGATTCGAAGTCAATGAACGAACAAGTGCGACTATATGCTTGACTAGGAATCAGCTGATTGTTGTTTACAAGTGGATCTGAAGGTACCTCTCAAAGTCTTATACCGAGACTTTAGGAACATAATCGTTAAACAAAAAGCGTATCTTCTGCAGAATCGATATCGGCAGAACAAATTGCAGACTTAATGCGACTGACAATGAGATTCGAAGCCAATGAACGAACAAGTGCGGCTTCTGGACTCCCCAAGGTGTGCAATTGCAGGAGAAATGGAAACCTTACTGGCTTTCCATGTTGTACGTAGAGTTTACATTAACTGAACTTGAGCTTTTAATGAATCGGGAGGTTCTCCGCTCGCCGGGACGCGAGGATAACAAAAGACGATAGTTTTTTAAGGAGAGGATATGATACAAAAGAGAAAAGGTGAGATAGTCTTTCTGATGGACTCCCACAATTTGCTATGTTTCATAACCACGAGCAGAAAAATAATTCACAGGCATAGGAAAGAACTCGGGTTGCTTCAACTTCTTTTTCCAGAAATGTCTTTATTGTACGCATATTGTTATGTTGTTGTCATATTGCAGGATGGAAAACACAAAATGCGTGATGAAATATAAGGCCTCCGAGGAAGCACACCTTGTTTCCTTCGTATCATTGACGGGAGTACAGAGCGTTTATGAGTGGGGTATGAAAATATGGCTACAAATGCGAAACAAATTAAAAAGAAATAATATAAATAGTTACAAGTTTCATTTTTCCATTAATAAAGTAATAAAAAAATAAAGCCTCTGTGGAAGNATATGGCTACGACAGCGAAACAAATTAAAAAAAAATAATATAAATAGTTACAAGTTTCATTTTTCCATTAATAAAGTAATAAAAAAATAAAGCCTCCGAGGAAGCGCACCTTGTCTCCTTCGCATCATTGGCGGGAGTATGGAGCGTTCATGAGTGTGGTATGAAAATATGGCTACGACAGCGAAATAAATTTAAAAGAAATGAAAAAAATAGTTACAATTGTGTCTTTCCATTCCATATGATGCTGGTAAACAAACGGCAGCTATATTGCGGAATGGAAGGCGCAAAAGGAGTGATAAAAAGTAAGGCCTCCGCGGAAGCGCACCTTGTTCTTTTTGCATCATCGGCGGTGATACGGAGCGTTCGTGATCAGGGGGCACACAAGTGAGGAGAAGCTCGTTGATCGGTTCGCGAATATACGGCACAGGGGCAAAAGGGCGAGAGATCAAGAGGATGGACAGCGAAAGAAGCACATTTTACCTGGTCTACGCTTGGACTCCTTGCCTTATCGTCATTTTCCTTCCTGGTCTCGTCCTGCCTCTTGGGACTCCTCAGGGCCCGCTGATGAGGATCCCCGCTATTCCCCAGGTCCGCCGTGCTCAGGACCAGCAGCGATACCTTCTGTACAATGTCAACTATTACGATACCTAAGTCGCTCCCGTACGCCATGCTGAAACAAACGTTTCCCTCCTTCAGACTCGCTCCATTTTTCATTATCCACCCTTGGTCCTCGGTTCACCTTTGCGGCCCGATGCATTCAAGCAACCTGCTTTTCAGCGATCCATTGGCTCGGTGCCTTTCAGAGCCCCGTTCGTGCGCCGCTTTTCAAAGCCGAATAGGAACAAAAGGGTTATCGACGATAAATCGACGACTGATAAAATGCCCATACTTGGCGGAAACAAGCCCAGCTATTAGCGAGATTCATCTCCGACAATGCGTTCTCTTCCCCCTGCCGTTCTACCCCTCGAAAAGTCTGTTGCTTGAAGGCTCGACCAAGGAACCCGGCTCCTTGACATAAAATGATGTCTCCTAGACGTCATTTTATGTCAAGGGGTTAATTTCGTTTGATAGACCCACCAAAAAGGGTACACATGAATTTTAATTTATCGACCTGGATTTAATTTATCAGCGTCTTTCATATCATAGGCTCGAAAAAATGACGTCTCCCAAACGTCATTTTATGTCAAGGGGTTAATTTCGTTCGATAGACCCACCAAAAAGGGTACACATTAATTTTAATTTATCAACCTGAATTTAATTTATCACCGCCTTTCATATCATCTTAGGCTTGAAAAAATGGTGTATCGTTCAAAATTCGTCTTAACCCCTTGACATACAAATAAAACGGAATTTGAAGCATCCGAAAAGTACTATTTAATTTGTCTGAAGGCAGTTCATGACGTCCCCCAGACGTCATTTTATGTCAAAGGATTAATGCCGTTCGATAGACCCACCAAAAAGGGTACACATGAATTTTAATTTATCGACCTGGATTTAATTTATCAGCGCCTTTCATATCATCTTAGGCTCGAAAAAATGATGTATCGTTCAAAATTCATCTTAACCCCTTGACATAAAAATAAAACAGAATTTGATGCGTCCACAAAAAGCTATTTAATTTGTCTGAAGGTAGTTCCTGACGTCTTCTAGACATCAAAGTCTACAATGGCACATGAAATGAATGACGTCTCCCAGACGTCATTTTACGTTAAGGAGTTAATTTCGTTCGATAGACCCCACGATTGATTTCGTCGTAACCAGTGAAGTATCAATTGGACCCGATTAAATACTCGTTCTATCCGAAAAGTGAACTCTTCTCTCTCGGCGTACCACCCGCAAGATGCGACATACTCACAGGCCGTAGGAAGAATTTAAACTGAGCGCGGTTATGTTCTCAGGTTGTTCTCCATTGGCCCCGAACGTTAGACAGATCAAGGTAGCTTGGAAACCCGCTGCCCTTTTTTGCAAACCGCTTTTCACTTTTAAGGGATGATTGTACTCTACCGAGTGCTTGGACTCCTCGCCAGAGGCGTTTCCACTAGGGGGGTGCTCGTAATCCGGCGAGCTTTCTTGTTCCCTCGTAAAGTCGGAGACGAAGGGCACCTCGAGGGTCTGAAAGAAAAAAATTGAACGCGTGGAAATATTTCCCCAGGTCCTCCCCAGTCGATGATCCTTCGGTCGCCTCTCCTGCTGGCCGAGGGATCCGGCATCTTTATTTCTAAGACTCACCACCACCTCCGACATCCCTTCGACCTTCTTGAACTTAAACAAGACGACGTGCTTTCCCGAGCCTGCTATCGCGAGCTTGCGACTCTCGGGACATAGGAAAATAAGCTGTATCGCAAGCGGGTCGTCGTCAGTCTCTAAACTGCGAGCTTTCGTCTTTTCGAACAGCTTTGCTGTCTTTAGCTTATAGAGGACTTGCAGCGTGCCAGCCGATGCGTCCCAGAACTTTATGCTACCGTCGGAGTGTCTGAAATTATTACAAGTTTCACACGGCACGACATTTTCACTCCCCAGGTGCGGACCGAGGTCACTTTCCGTCATCTTGAGGCCACCGTTCGACTTTTGCGGGAAAACGGAAATTAAATTAACCCTTTCGTTACCTCGGACGAGATATCTCGCGACCCGATACTGGCCGATCAACGCTTTTGACAAGATATCTCGCGACCCGGTAGTAGCCGATCAACGCTTTTGACGAGATATCTCGCGACCGATACTGGACGATTAACGCTTTTGACGAGACATCTCGCGACCCGGTAGTAGCCGATCAACGCTTTTGACGAGATATCTCGCGACCCGATACTGGCCGATCAACGCTTTTGACGAGATATCTCGCGATCCGATAGATTATCGTCAAAAGCGTTAATCCGCTACTACCGGGTCGCGAGATATCTCGTCAAAAGCGTTGAGCGGCCAGTATCGGGTCGCGAGATATCTCGTCCAAGGTAACGAAAGGGTTAACGAATCACGGAAAGCAAGGATCCACCGAGGAAAAGACATCCTTGAACCAAGGAAGTATTTCTTTGAATGGCATCGATACGGAGAATAATTATTTAGCTGGAAGAATTTTAAATCCCCCTTGATCTTCCCGAAGAAATGCCGCGTCCAGTTTATTGGAATTTCAGGGGAATAATTATTCTTTGAATTATGAAAATATTTCTTTGGCTCAATGGCATCATTTCCTCGGCGTGGGTTGGCATGACTCCTGACTTTGGGGATACGAGATTTGTCTTTGATTCCTTTGTTTTCCAGATTCCCAGGTTTGATTGTCGAGATCATTGGCCAAGATTCTCTAAATAGCATAACAATAACCGATGATTAAGGTGAAGTGAAACCCCCTTCAAATCAGTCGATTCGAAGACACTTTTTTTTAAGGGTATTGGACCAAACTGTCCGAATCATTGACACATGACTCGTGATCATCTAAGAATTGTCCTGACACATTAAAAATTTGGATTTTTGGAAAAAATAGTTTAACCTAGCCCAGACCAGAATCAAAATGGCGTCGAGCTCTTATATTTCGAATAATATACAATTATCGAAGGCTCTGATATGAGAAACGAAAGGGTCAGGACAATTTTACGACAATTTAGAACACTTTGGTAATCTATAAATTCCTATTTGAACAAGATAAAAGCAAAAAAGTGTTTTCTGCGCTTTTATGCTAAAACGATGGGAGTACTTGAGTAAGAATTTAATTGATCTAGAAATCACAGATGGCGCAGGTTGTCCCTCTGCAGTCAATTAGGGCCTCAGAAACCATGAATACAGAGGATTTCTCGAGTTTTACTTCGATTTCTTTATAATTATTGTACGAAAACGACGGATGGAGCCATGTAGTACAATATTCAATGTAATTCGACACAGCTGTCGATATAAAAACCAACGTTGGCAACGTAGATATTCAGAAAAATTTTTATCGACGTCGATCAAGTTCCTCGACGTGTTTCACTTCACGTTAAATATGCAAAATGACACGGGCGAGGTCTCGGAGTGAAAATTTAATTGACCTGGAAATTACAGATGGCGCAAGGGGTCCCTCTGCAGTTAATTAGGGCCCCAGAAAGCACGAGTCCAGAGGATTTCTGGAGTTTTACTTCGATTTCTTTATAGTTATTGTACGAAAACGACAGGTGGAGTATGCCATTTGGTACAATACCCAATATAATTCGACCCAGCTGTCAATATAAAAGCGAAAGTCGGCAACGTAGGTATTTAGACAAATCTTTATCGACGTCGATCAAGTTCCTCGACGTGTTTCACTTCACCTTAAATATCTAAAATGACATGGGCATTTTTATTACAGTACATTTCTCATTTCGGCCCGTTTTTCGTAACGATCCTTGCTTTAGAATCTGTAATCCAGTCTCGAAAAGGGTTCTCTCAAAGGCGAAATGTGATTTGATCCTAGTCATGCCAACCCGGAGTGCCTAAGTCGAAAACGGCGAAGGACTATAAGAAGAAGAAGTCCGCGAAGAATCCCGATAACGATAAGGAAGCGAAAGACAAAACGAGGGGAGGAGGTCCGCGAAGGAGATGACGCCGAAAGTCGTCCAAGTAACTCACCCAGTAAGTATAATCTCATTGTAACTACTAGAATTGGGGCTCCATTCTCCGCCAGAGACTGGCCATTCCTTTTCACTGAATCCGGTTTTCTTCTGCGATTTAGAACCAACCGAATAGAAGGCCGGCACCAAGTCCGACGGGCAATCGGCGAAATATGCACAGCAAGTTACAGCAGATTCGTGAATGTCCATGGGATATGGGTTTTCAAAGCAAGGAAATCCAGGTGTCAGTAAATCTATGACTACGAGGTCGTTTTGCAGCAACACTACTACTGCGTAAGGATCTTGGAAGTCTGTGGGAAAAGTGGAAGTACAGATATAAAAAACGCTGCCCAGTCAAGCCCGCCTCGAGTTACTCGGCTCTCGTTCCCGCCGGAGACGAGCCGAGGTACCGTGCGCGAGGTATAGTTACGAATATCGGTACGAATAGTTGCGTGCAGCCAGTTAACTCTCAAACGAGTAGTAAGGAAACCTCCTTGCGTACCGCTGCTCCAGGGACTCTCGCACAGAGTTATAAAGTCCACCACGTTCTGCTCCATCTCGAGCACCGTCGTCGTCTTTCCCTGTATAACCGTGATGCTGGACGTCCTCAAAGGGTTGTAATGACCCAGTCCACCGGAAAATATTATATACGCCTCTCTGCGACATAACAAAGCAACCCCGTTAAGGTGATACGAAAGTGTGACATATGCGTAACAAAAAGTGATAATATTTATGAAACTTTTCTTCAAACTGGGTGCACCAAATTATCTAAAACTTTAGGCTTCAGAGCCTCCATAATCACGTGTTGGCTCTTTAACACGTGGTTATGGAGGCTCTAAGGCCATTGAAAGAATGCGAAATTGTATAACCGTGATGCTGGACGTCCTTAAAGGGTTGTAATGACCCAGTCCACCGGAAAATATTATATACGCCTCTCTGCGACATAACAAAGCAACCCCGTTAAGGCTATATGAAAGTGTGACATATGCGTAACAAAAAGTGATAATATTTATCAAACTTTCTCGCCAAACTGGGGGCACAGAATTATCTAATACTTTACGTGTTGGCTCTTTAATACGTGATTAAGATATAACACGCGTTAAACAGCCAATACGTGGTTATGGAGGCTCTGAAGCCTCCATAATTGTGTAACGAAATTGTATAACCGTGATGCTGGACGAGCTTAAAGGATTGTAATGACCTAGTCCACCGGAAAATATTATATACGCCTCTCTGCGACATAACAAAGCAACCCCGTTAAGGTGATACGAAAGTGTGACATATGCATGACAAAAAGTGGCAATATTTATAAAACTTTTCTTCAAACTGGGTGCACCGAATTATCTGAAACTTTACTTGTTGGCTCTTTAACACATGATTAAGATATAACACGCGTTAAAGAGCCAACACGTGGTTATGGGGGCTCTAAAGCCATTGAAAGAACGCGAAATTGTATAACCGTGATGCTGGACCTCCTCAAAGGGTTGTAATGACCCAGTCCACCGGAATATATTATATACGCCTCTCTGCGACATAACAAAGCAACCCCGATAAGGTGATATGAAAGTGTAACATGTGCATAACAAAAAGTGATAATATTTACAAAACTTTTCTCCAAACTGGGTGCACCAAATGATCTAAAACTTTAGGCTTCAGAGCCTCCATAATCACGTGTTGGCTTTTTAACACGTGCTTATGGAGACTCTAAAAGTTTAATAAATATTTTGACCTTTTATTATGTATATATCACACTTTCATGTCACCTTAAGGTGATATGGGTCATTCTGTCCTGTTAAAAAAATTCATACACTTTTGGTACAAGGTTGTAATAAAATTATACATTTTAGATAAGAATATTTTTTTGGCCGTTGCAGCAAATTCATTTGCTAATTTTGCAAGCATTTTTTCTAAAAGTAGTACTAATGATTATATCTTCGATTCGATATTATTGCAAACATTTTTGTTGTTGGTGGGATTATTAATGCAGGAAGAGCAAAACTTTCTCAGCGATACTGTCATTTGCTAAAAGTGTGAATGTTTTTGTTTTCTATGCAGACTTGAACATATTACTTTTTACGTGCAGAGAGACAATTTTGTTGACGACAATTGGTCGAGATTGGTTGGTATTTTCCTCCCTTTAAATGCTTCTTGGACTTTCGATTCTTCTCCGTTAATCCAAGTTACAAATACGCAAAGAATAATTATCTCGACGTCGACTTACCCGGACGATCTGCAAAGCTTCCACTCTACTTTCTGAATGGATTTACAAGGCTCTGGCTCCCCGTCTTTTGTTGACTTTGCTGTTCACAGAGAAATAACGACAATTAACCATTACTCCAGTTAAAATTAGAAGTGATTATAGTCACCTATCAACACACACTTGCCAAAATGATGAGTGACTGTAATCACTCATCAACACACTCGCTAAAACAACGAGTGACTATAGTCACTCATCAATATAATCGCTAATACGATTGACTATAGTTACCTATCAACGTATTCTCTAAAACAACGATTGACTATAGCCACCCATCAACATATTCGTTAAAACAAGTGACTATAGTCACCCATCAACGTATTCGCTAAAACTACGAGTGACTTTAATCATCCATCAACACACACTTACTAAAATGAGTAACTATAGTCTCCCTTTAAAATTTTGTTCACAACTTTAGTCGATTTTTTTTGTTACTTTTAGACTTATCGACGATAGTGAACTTACAGTTGAGTCTTACAACTGCATTTGCGATTCAAGTATCCGTATAGCAGAAGCATACACTGTTAAAAAAATTCTGTGAATTTTATAACATTTTTGACGAAAGTTTTATTCAGACATGGTTTACTAATTTTAATATAGTTTCAAATAAAATATATGACATGTGTTATAAATTTAATACACAAGTATGTAATAAAATTATAAAGGATATTAGTAATTTTATGATATATGTATCATAATTACAGGACATTCGTACATAGTACAGTTATAACGAAAAAAAATAACAATTTTAGAAAACACATTTACAAAATTATAAAATAGTTTCATGAATTTAAAAACTCATCACAGAAAATTATCAATAATGTGTACTAAGTAACTTTCGAATATAAAATTTACAATTTTCCCACACAATTTCACAAAATCATAACACAATGTTACAAAATTGTAAATTTATTTACAAGTTCGCAACAAATGTGTACTAATTCACTTTTAACCCTTTGGCTACTAAGAGCGCCTAAAGGCGTCCGACGTTTGGTCCAATATTGCCTGCACGGTCAGACGAATTTCGCCCATATGTCGAAATGGCTCCGGGTTCAAAGGGTTAAGACATCAAATTAATAATTGTATTACAACCTTATGTACTAGAAGTGTATGAATTTTTTTAACAGTGTCCTGGCGAAAGGCATAGTTGCATCGGAACTAACCATGGGGATGTGTAACGTTTATCGGCTTCGTGTTCCTCAGAGTCCACGTGGAAAGGGATCCATCTGTATGACTGCACATAAACTGTTTCCCGTCGTGATGCCAAGATATTGATCTGAGTGGTTCGTCGGACTGACACCTGTAATCCGCCTGTTTGGTCTTTAAGTCCCAGAAAACGATTTGCCCGGTCTCGTACCCGATCAGCATCTGAAAGCAGATCGGAAATTGATGTTGAAAAACTCATCGTACGTCTTGGCCGCATCGAGCGGTTCCTCGGATTAAGGTGAAGTGAAACACGTCGAGGAACTTGATCGCTGACGATAAAAATTTTTCTAAATACCTATGCTGTCGACGTTCGTTTTTATATTCACAGCTGTGTCGAATTGTATTGGGTATAGCACTAAATGGCATCCTCCACCTGTCATTTTCGTACAATAATTATAAAGAAATCAAAGTAAAACTCCAGAAATCCCCTGGATTTGTGCTTTTTGAGACCCTAATTGACTGCAGAGGGACCCCCTGCGCCATCTGTGATTTCCAGGTCAATTAAATTTTCACTCCGAGACCTCGTATTCCCACCGTTTTAGCTTAGAAGCGCATAAGACACTTTTTTTGCCTTTATCCCGTTCAAATGCGAGTTTCTCCATTACCAGAGTGTTTTAAATTGTTATAAAATTGTCCTGACCCTTCCGTTTCTCATATCAGAGCCTTCGATAATTGTATATTGATCGAAATATGAGAGCTCGACGCCATTTTGGTTCTGATCTGGGCTGAGTTAAAAAAATTAAAAAAAAAATCCAAATTTTGAATGTGTCAGGTCAATTCTTAGATGATCACGAGACCTCGTATTCCCATCGTTTTGGCATACAAGAGCATAAAACACTTTTTTTGCCTTTATCACGTTCAAAATGCGACTTAATCGATTACCACAGTGTCCTAAATTGTCGTAAAATTGTCCTGATCCTTTCGTTTCTCATATCAGAGCCTTCGATAATTGTATATTGATCGAAATATGAGAGCTCGACGCCATTTTGGTTCTGGTCTAGACTAAGTCAATAAATTTTGATTGAAAATCCAAATTTCATAAGTGTCACGATATTCCTTAGGTACTCACGAGTGGAGGTTAGAGTTTCAGACACTTTTGTGTAATACTCTTATGTAATACTTGTAGAAAAAAAGTGTCTTATCCGAATTGAATGGTTGGAGGGAGGTTTCACTTCACCTTAATTGGATCTCTCGGACGATACGTACCTTGCTTAAGTCTAAAGGATTATCGCTCAAATGCACCACGGCACCGGGATGAGTTTTCCTCGATCTGCAAGCAATTCCAGAGACGGGCCTTTGTAAATGGGTTCCTTAAAAGTAATATTATTCTAATTACATTGCACAGGGGACGTCCGTATATTCTCGCTTCGGTAATACTTCGCGCCATTTCGATTTCTCGCCTTGCTGTCTCCCTTAATGTGATATGAAAGTGTGATATATGTGCCCATAATTATGAAAGTGGTCTAAGTCAAAATTAAAAAAAAATGAGTTTATCAGTTATTTCACGCCATATTATTTCAAACGAAATTAATTCAATGTAATTTCGAAACAAAAAATATATGGACTTAGACCACTTTCATAATTATGGGAACATATACATAAGAAAAAGTGAAAATATTTATGAAACTTTTCTTCAAACTGGGTCCACCGAATTATCTGAAACTTTAACACGTGATTATGGAGGCCCTAAGGAATAACGCGCTGCTTATAAAATGTCTTTTTTCGAAAAAAAAAAAAATGTACTTATCTCGGACAAGAACCAAAAAAAGATATATATATATTTTTTTAAATGAAATTCCATAATCACATGTTAAAGTTTTAGATAAATTGATGCACCCAGTTTGGAGAAAAGTTTTATAAATATTTTCACTTTTTGGTGTGTGTATATATCAGCGCAAGATGATATCAAATTGTCATTCTAAATCATCAAATTTTTCTTCAAACTGGGTCCACCGAATCATCTGAATCTTTAACGATTTAATGGTGAAAAATAATATCAACTTATCGATAATATACTTTCAGCAACAATTTGAACCTTTATAAATTTTATCATTTTACCCTTTACAATTTCCCTGCGCAATCAAGCCAGGCGCAATGATGCAATTTGCGTTCGATGTACGCATGATGTTGCACATTAAATGCATACTACACGTAAGACACTACATTACAGGTACATTAGAGGTGTATCAGGGCGTTGTGTGAGTTTCGGGCCACATCCACCGCACAGTGGAGTGTCGCAGGAAACGTTGCTCGCGTGCAACAAAGGTGCCTTTGATCTTTCCCCTCAAACACAAAGGTTGTCTCTCGAAAACTTCCGGACATCCTTGAAATTCTATCCTATCCTTAGGGGAACGGGTCGCGCTCCCTTATCCGGGGCGCGGGAGAAACGAGCGGGCCAAATTTGCGAGTACAACGAGCCAAAGTGGAACTCAAACGTGTGGTCGTATTCCGACCGAGTTTCTTCACTCGGCTGATCACTCTGTTAAATCTACTCCGCTTTGTGGAGGGCGAAATTCTGATTTTTATCACATCCCAGAGCGCCCTCACTGATAAGGAAGGTATCCCAGGTCGATCTCTCTGATTTGATATCTTTTATAATATGTATTGTTACATANAAAAAAAAATTAAGGGGTGAGCCACCCCTCACAGGCCTTACTTTGGATGGCGGTTTCACCCCCCTAAAGTGTTTAATGGCACATAAAAAAAAATACGCGTCGCTTAGTTTTTAGTCTACTATAACATATTATAAAAGAAATCAAATCGGAGAGATCGACCTGGGATATCATCCTTGTGAGAAAAATAAGGTACTTGAAATGAAATAAATGTGACTATTTAAAAATCGAATAGTTGACTCAAGTGAAATTTTCATTGGTTGAAATAATTATTTCTTTACGGGGATTAAAGGTGGGACGCTTTCAACTAAACCAAAAATGTCGAAATAAGTAAAAATCTACTAGGTTTAAATATGACTAAAATTTCTTCGCCTCCAGTTGTACATTATTCTCAGGGCAGGGTAACCCTAACCTCTGTATCGTAGGCGCTCGATGAAACAATTTCTATACCTTATTACCAATTTATTAATTTTTCTGTACCTTAAGATGATATGAAAGACGCTGAGAAATTAAATTTTTAAATTAAATTAAATTTTTTTTTACTTTATTCGCGTTGCAGAGAGTGCGACGTCGCAAAATTGTATACAGTAAAGTTGCCGTCAATTTACATGTCGCGATGTAATGATTCGATGATTGCAATAATTGAGACGTTGAAGAGGGTGCATTCATTGCATTCATTGCCGCAGTAGACGTTCCTGTTATCATCTCCACGTGTTTATCGTCGCAACCCACTCTGGGCTAATGTATGTATTATATACGTATAACGATATGCGTCATTTCGGTAAAGTAATGATGAAGAGATCGACGTAAAATTGTCGGAATCCCGGGAATTAATTATTCTAACGACTGTTTATGACCAACGTCGCCATCTGTGACGTTTAGCTGCAACTAAATTTTTTGTCTAAAAACTCGCCCCGAGACGAGCCAGCATTCTCCTGCAATCGTTGGCGAAAGTATTTTTCATATTTTCTCATCTGACTCTGTAATATTTCATTTCTACGCTATTCTACATTGTTGGAGTTAGGTCCTGAAACTCTTCATTTTCGATTCTAAGCCTCCAAGAAGCGTAAAACATTGAAAAAATGCCCGGATCATGCCATATTGGTTCTAGTCCATCATAAATAAATTTTATATGAAAAACAAAATTTCATGAGTTTCAGGAGCTACTTTAGGACCTCCATATTCACGAGGTAAAAATTGAAAGGAATCGGTACCTCCAATTCGGAGAATACTTTCCCTAACGATTTGACTTCCCAGATATTCTCTTGATCACCTTAAGGTGATATGGAAGAGTCAGCTTTCATATCTAAGAAGTCTTTTTAAGGTGATATGAAACGGTCATTTTATACATGTAGACCTCAAAATATTTATTAAACTTTTCTCCAAACTGGCTGCACCGAATCATTTGAAACCGTAACACGTGATTGTCCCGCTGCTCATAAAATTTCATATTTCACAATAAAAATGTAATTTTGGTTCTAGTCTAGGCAAAAGAAATAAAAATTTTTTGGAAAAATGAAATTCCAGGAGCATCGCGTTCTTCCAGAAGGCCTTCAGAATCCCGTGCTGAAATATCAAATGATTCGGTGCACTCCAGAAAAGTTTTAATAAATATTTTAACGTTTCATATACCTTTTCATATCGCCTTAAAGGCACATTACAACATCGCATACGTCTCGAGTAACCCGAAGAAACGCCGGTGTATATATTAGAGGCGCCTCCGGTTCCCCGACAAACACAAGAGGGTTTTCCAGGAGAGAATTCCCGGGCATCCATGAAACCCTATCCCGTCGTTAGGGGAATAAGTTACTCTGCTCCCTTTTTCGAAGGGCGCGTCATGGGTGGAAAGGAAACCGCAATAGACGACATAAAGGGGGTGCTGCGGGCGAAATCGTCCCCGAAGGTGGAGTATATGGTTTAAGATCGAAGGTACGAGCTATAAACTTTAAGGCATAAGGCATAAGCCTTAAGATTAAAAGCACAAGGTACCAGGCATAAATCAGAAGATTGAACATCCATCTGTGATTTCCGTGTCAACTAAATTTTCACTCCGAGACCTTGTATTACCGTCATTTTGGCATAGCAGGGCATAAGACACTTTTTTCGCCTTTATCCCGTTCAAATGAGAGTTTATCGATTACGAGAGTGTTCTAAATTGTCCTAAAATTGTCCTGACCCTATATCGATAGCCATGTCGAATTATATTGAGTAATGTACAAAATGGCACGATCCATCTGTCGTTTTCGTACAATAATTATAAAGAAATCGAAGTGAAAATCCAGAAATCCCCGGGATTCATGGTTTCTGAGGCCTTAATTGACTGCAGAGGGACCCCCTGCGCCATGTGTGATTTTCATGTCAATTAAATTTCCCTGCGAGACCTCATATTACCATCGTTTTAGCATGGAAGGGCATAAGACACTATTTTTCCTTTATCCCGATCAAATGAGAGTTTATCGATTACCAGAGTGTTCTAAATTGTCGTACAATTGTCCTGACCCTTTCGTTTCTCACATCAGAGCCTTCGGTGACTATAGTCATCGTTAGTAGCCAAAGGGTTAAATGGTATTTCCGTAATATTTATCTTATTAATTCACGATGAAAAGCAGTTATTGAAATATCTCCGAGTGTTTCGTATTTATATAAACAATAAGAATCCCAAACGGCAATGTCGAACAAATGGAAAAAAATACTTCTTAGCTAGCGTCAGGCGTTGGGTGACTGTAGTCATCGTTAGTGGCGAAATGGTTAAATGGTGTTTCCGTAATAGTTGTCTTATTAATTCAAGATGAAAAACAGCTATACAAATGTCCTTGGGTGTTTCGTATTCATATAAACAATAAGAATTCCAAATGACAATATCTAACAAATGGAAAAAAATACTTCTTAGCGAGCGTCAGGCGTTGGGTGACTATAGCCATCGTTAGTAGCGAAAGGGTTAAATGGTGTTCCGTAATATTTATCTTATTAATTCACGATGAAAAGCAGCTATAGAAATATCTCCGAGTGTTTCGTATTTATATAAACAATAAGAATTCCAAACGACAATATCTAACGTAATGAGAACAATACTTCTTAGCGAGCGTCAGGCGTTGGGTGACTATAGTCACCGTTAGTCGCGAAAGGGTTAAATGATATTTCCATAATTTTTATTTTATTAATTCAAGATGAAAAGTAGCTATAGAAATATCATTGGGTGTTTCGTATTCATATAAACAATAAGAATTCCAAATGGCCATATCTAACAAATGGAAAAAAATACCTCTTAGCGNTCACGTTTTCAAGTATGAAACGATTTGAGACCCCCAGTTCGTAGAAAAGTTTTATAAACGATTGAGCTTCCGGATGCCACTTTCACATCTCCTTAAGGTGATATGAAAGTGTGATATTTACGTAACAAAAAGTAAAAATATTTGTAAAACTTTTCTCCAAACTGAGTGCTCCGAATTATCTGAAACTTTAGCACATAATTATAGAAGCTCTAAGGAATAACGCGCTGCTCGTGAAATTTCCTTTTTCGAAAAAAATGTACTTATCGCGGACAAGATCCAAAAAAGGATATCTTTTTTTTTTTTCGAAAAATGAAATTTCACGGGCAGCGCGTTCTTCGTTAGAGCCTCCATAATTACGTGATAAAGTTGTAGATAATTTCGTGCACCCAGTTTGGAGAAAAGTTTTGTAAATATTTTCACGTTTTGTTATGTATATATCACACTTTCACATCACCTTATATATATAATACATTTTATATATATGTTGACGTCCGTTACACTCTGCGCTCGTTACTCTGCTAAAGTCAATTTGAATAGGCAATGCATTATTTATTTACAATCTCAATCTATTTCGTGCAGGTAGAAGGAAACTTCTCAGCTGTTCCAAGCGTGAGCATTTACCAGGGAAATATTTTCCCCGGCATAGTTTTTAACGCGTATCCCTAGGAAAATGCTATTTTCCAACTCTTCGGCATCCCGATCCACTTTTAGCCAGGGTCGCGCAAGAAGGACGCAAACTCGATCAAACGAACGACCTCCGATCCGAGAAGTTTAGTCTTAAAGCAACGAAGAGGATTCCTTTAAACTCGGGAGGCCAGATGCATCCATTCTTTTATGGAAGATCCTTTGCTCTGCTCGTTCCCGTGACCCGAATATGCCCTGGGAGGTCTTTTTACTATTTTGCTTATGTAGTTTTTAAAGAGTAACTCCCGGCCAACTGTGGCTCAAAGATGGCCGTTTTTATGGACACACACGGTGCATATATTTTCACATATCTCCACATATTTCTACATAACGAGTGTATTACGAGCCATTTGGCACGTTGGATCCCCTCAATGAATTCGCCACGTCATATTTCCCATTTATACCGAAGAAGTGTTTCCTGAGCCACATTCGGTCAAGGTCTTTCCGACGAGGGCGCCATCTTGATCTCAAAGAAAGATCCTTCGGTTCACGAGGTACTATCTCGAAGCAGAGAATTTCTTCTTCTAGCAAATCGACAAATTTATTCTTTTACGAAAAGCCTTGTATTGTATCTGGTTCATTCCCGACTCGAATATGTCCTGCGAGGCGTTTTTACTTTTTTGCGTTTGTATCTTTTAAAGTGTAACTCCCGGCCAACGGCGACTCAAAGATGGCCGTTCATATGGACACACTCGGTGCATATATTTCCACATACTTCCACATAACGCGTGCATTACGAGCCATTTGGCATGTTGGATCCCCTCAATGAATTCGCCACATCATATTTCCCATTTATGCCGAAGAAGTGTTTGCTGAGCCACATTCGGTGAAGGTCTTTCCGACGAGGGCGCCATCTTGATCTCAAAGGAAGATCCTTCGATTCAAGAAGTATCATCTCGAAGCAGAGAATTTCTTCTACTAGCAAATCGACGAATTTATTCTTTTACGAAAGGTGTTGTATTGTATCTCGTTCAGTCCCCTGACTCCAATATGCCCTGAAACCTTTTTACTATTTTATGTATATACTTTTTAAGGAGTAATTCTCGGCCAACGGCGGCTCAAAGGTGGTTCATATGGACACACACGGTGCATATATTTCCACAAAACGCGAGCATTACGAGCCATTTGGCACGTTGGATCCCCTCAATGAATTCGCCACGTCATATTTCCCATTTATGCCGAAGAAGTGTTTCCTGAGCCACATTCGGTCAAGGTCTTTCCGACGAGGGCGCCATCTTGATCAAAGGAAGGTCCTCCGGTTCAAGAAGTACCATCTCGAAACAGAGAATTCCTTCTACTTAGCGAACTGACGGATCCACTCTTTTACGGAAGGTCCTTCACTCTCCTCCGCTCGTTCCGGTGACCCGAATGTGCCCTGCGGGGTCTTTTTATAATTTTACGTTTGTATCTTTCAGAAGAACTAACTCGCGGCCTAGGTGGAGTCACAAAGCCGAGACCAGCGTTTCTCCGAATGACGTAGGGTGCATGAAATCTTTTTTAATATTTACACTTTGAGCCATTTGGGACGAAAACACTCCCGAGGGATTTAACCCGTATTTTTCTTCCTTACCTCTTCCTCCTCATCACTTAGAGAAAAATGAGGAAAAGTGTCCCTGCCTCGGTCTTCCTCGTCCCGAGCCATTTCCAGTTAAGGTCTCTGCAAGAAGGACGCTAACTCTATCAAACGAGCGACCTTCGATTCGAGAGTTTCGAGTAGAAGTACCCGAGGAAGACTCCTTTTTCTCCTGAGGTCCATTGCGGGCATTGTTTCACGGAAGATGCACTTTTAGTTGAAATTTTAGACCTACTTCGATCCTCCGTAATCTTACAAGGAAGGTATCGAAGATCGATCCCTCCGATTTGATTTCTTTTATAATATGTTATAGTAGACTAAAAACTAAGCGACACGTATTTTTTTTTTATCTGCGAGTTTCTCGATTACCGGAGTGTTCTAAATTGTCGTAAAATTGTCCTGACCCTTTCGTTTCTCATATGAGAGCCCTCAATAATTGTACATCGACCGACATATGAGAGCTCGACCCCATGTTGGTTCTGGTGTGGGCTAAGTTAAAACATTTTCTTTTCAAAAATCTAAACGTTTAAAGTGTCAGGATAATTCCTATATGCTCACGAGTCATGTGTCAAAGTTTCAGACAGTTCTATATATAGCCAACATCCCTTTAAAGCGACCTCACATTACCATCTATTCAGCATAGTAGCGCATAAGACACTTTTTTGCCTTTATCCCGTTCAAATGCGAGTTTCTCGATTACCAGAGTGTTCTAAATTGTCGTAAAATTGTCCTGACCCTTTCCTTTCTCATATCAGAGCCTTTGTTAATTGTATATCGATCGAAATTATTATGTACCAGAATTTATTGCTAATTAATTGCACGCAGAAAAGCAATCTCGAAAGTCCATATAATGGTAAATTTTGGCATACTGCGAGAGCGAAACCAAATATTTCTTACAACCGTGGTATATATTTCGCAGAGAAGAAAAGAAAAATTACAGTTGAATGAGAAATTGCCAACCTGGAATGGTATAAGAACAAATACGATTTCACGCCAATCTAGCGGTTGTTTACTTTTTAAGGCAATATTTAGAAGCGCAAAAGATGCCCGAGTTCTCTCGAGATCTGGCTGTGTACATTTCAAAGAGAGAAACAGGAAACTACAATTGAAAGTGAGATTGGATGTCACTCTAAATTGTTGACAGAGTAAAAGAAGAGATACGATTGGTAGTCGATCGAACATCCCCTTACTCTTTTAGGGGATGTTGGTACTCTTTTAAGGGATAAGGCGCGAAAGATACACAACCCGGAGGTTTGGCATTTGGTCGAAGAGAGAAACGGAAAACCACAAATTGAAATGGAAGATGGCTTCCGATTTAAAAGGATTTCAATAGGTAAGAACAAATTCGTTTTCGCGTCGATTTCCTGTCTATTTACTTTTGTTAAATTGACATTTGAAAGCAAACGTAAGGGGAAAAGATCCTCATGTATTCCGAATATCTAGTCGTATGTGTACCTCTTGATAAAGAAAATGAGAAACTGGAAGTGAAACGAAAAATGGTTGCCATTCTAGAAAGGTATCAATATGTAAGAACAAATACGTTTTCGCGTCGATCTCCTGTCTACTTACTTTTGTTAAAATGACATTTGAAAGCAAACGTAAGGGTAAAAGATCCCTATGTATTCCGAATATCTAATCGCATGTGTACTTCTTGATAAAGAAATAAAAAATGGTTGCCATTCTAGAAAGGTATGAATATGTAAGAACAAATACGTTTTCGCGTCGATTTTCTGTCTACTTACTTTTATTAAATTGACATTTGAAACCAAACGTAAGGGTAAAAGATCCCTATGTATTCCGAATATCTAATCGCGTGTGTACCTCTTGATAAAAAAAAATGAGAAACTGGAAGTGAAACGAAAAATGGTTGCCATTCTAGAAAGGTATCAATATGTAATAACAAATGCGTTTTCGCGTCGATCTCCTGTCTACTTACTTTTTTAAATTGACATTTGAAAGCAAACGTAAGGGTAAAAGATCCCTATGTATTCCGAATATCTAGTCGCATGTGTACTTCTTGATAAAAAAAATGAGAAACTGGAAGTGAAACGAAAAATGGTTGCCATTAGAAAGGTATCAATATGTAAGAACAAATACGTTTTCGCGTCGACCTCCTGTCTACTTACTTTTTTTAATTGACATTTGAAAGCAATCGTAGGTGCGAATGTAAAGGTAAAAGATACCTATATACCTCGAATGTCGCATTTGTACTTCATGAAGAAAAAAAAAAAAAAATGGGAAACTGGAAGTGAAACGCGAAATGGTTGCCATTCTAGAAAGGTATCAATATATAAGAACAAATACGTTTTCGCGTCAATCTCTTGTCTACTTACTTTATTAAATTGACATTTGAAAGTAAACGTAGATGTGAATGTATAGGTTAAAAATACCGTCTGTTTACTTTTTTAAATTACTGTTAATAAACGCTAAAGACACATAAAAGCCTTGGCGGCTGATCGAGTTTGTGGATAACAAAAAGAGAAACGCGTATCTGGAACTGAGAGGAAGAATGGTCGCTGGACCTCGATCGGAGATATAAGAACAAATACCTTTTCTCGTCAATAGATCTAACGAAGTATCGAAATTGAGGTAAAGGAAGTAGCGGAAGAACAAAGGAAAGGAAACGTGTCGTTGGACAGAGACCCTGGGATGCAGCCAAAGGACCGGTAATTCGTTTCGGTGCCAATAAATCTAAGGAAGTAAAAAAAAAAAAACATTCAGGGCAGATTCCTGAAAAGGTAGAGAAAGAGAAGAAAAATCAGCTGAAATTACAAAAATTAATTAGCGTCGAGCAGTTATTAACTCGCGATCGGAACTCAGGAATAAATCCATTTCCTCGCTGATGATTTTAATAAAGGAAAGAAACTCTTATCGGAGGGTACCGAACATCCTGTAATAAAACAGGAAAAAAAAGAAGAAATTCGGAAGAGAATATAGATACAAAAGAAGGCGAACTCGACCCTAGGATGCAACCAAAGACCCGGTAATTCGTTTCGGTGCCAATAAATCCAGAGAAGTAAAAAAAACATTCAAGGTAGATTCCCGAAAAGGTAAAAAAAGAGAAGAAAAATCAGCTGAAATTAGAAAGATTAATTAGCGTCGAGCAGTTATTAACTCGCGATCGGAACTCAGGAATAAATCCGTTTCCTCGCCGATGAATTTAATAAAGGAAAGAAACTCTTATCGGAGGGTACCGAACATGATGGAAAAAAAAGGGGGAAAAGAAAAAGAAGAAATTCGGAAGAGAATGCAGATACAAAGGAAGGCGAACTCGACCCTGGGATGCAGCCAAAGGACCGGTAATTCGTTTCGGTGCCAATAAATCTAGGGAAGTAAAAAAAAAAAACGTTCAGGGCAGATTCCTGAAGAGGTAAAAAAAGAGAAGAAAAATCAGCTGAAATTACAAAAATTAATTAGCGTCGAACAGTTATTAACTCGCGATCGGAACTCAGGAATAAATTCGATTCCTTGCCGTTGAATTTAATAAAGAAAAGAAACTCTTATCGGAGGGTACCGAACATCCTGTAATAAAAAAGGAAAAAAAAGAAGAAATTCGGAAGAGAATGTAGATACAAAGGAAGGCGAACTCGACCCTGGGATGCAGCCTAATACCCGGTAATTCGTTTCGGTGCCAATAATTCTAAGAAAGTAAAAAAAAAAAAAATATTCAGGATAGATTCCTGAAAAGGTAGAGAAAGAGAAGAAAAATCAGCTGAAATTAGAAAGAATAATTAGCGTCGAGCAGTTATTAACTCGCGATCGGAACTTAGGAATAAATCCGTTTCCTCGCTGATGATTTTAATAAAGGAAAGAAACTCTTATCGGACGGTACCGTACATCCTGTAATAAAAAAGGAAAAAAAAGAAATTCGGAAGAGAATGTAGATACAAAAGAAGGCGAACTCGACTCGTTCTTTACGCCTGGGCTGAGATTTAATATTGACCTCGTTTCATCTACGTAAAATAAAGTAAAGACAGTTACACCGAACCGTACCCGAAGTTCCGAAAGAAAAACTATCCGAAGGAAAAGTAATTGGCCAATTCTTCTCCTCGGGCAAGGAGTGCAATAAACCGTGGCAAAAGTTTAAGCAGTTTGAATTACAGATTTTTGCAAACAAACTCGAAACTCGGCCGCCGCTGACGGGCGAAACAAATTGTTGGTCCCGAACTGCGCGAACATATTTTCCTGGTATAAATTAAAATATTAACGGAACCCGAGGTACTGGAAACTTCGATACGTACGTGTGTGTAATTGGCGCGAAACTCTGCCGAGTTTCCTGATAAAAAAGCTATCAAACCAGGAAACGTTCAAAGGGAGAGATTTCGAGTCCTGACCAAAGTAGGTCCACCATTCAAGCTTCGACCTCACGTCGACAAATCCAGGAAATTAAACGAACCCGTTTCCATTCCACTGGGGATTTCGAAGGAAGAACAAAATCGAACGAGAGAGCCCTGATAAGAAGAATCAGAGAAAGAATATCAAAAACTCTACGAAGAAACTGTATAAAATACCAAAATTACCATGGGATGTTTACAGACGGCTCCAAAAATGAATGTATGTACAGTAGGCACCCCCACATCGGAAATATGAAATGAAACCTATTGGAGAATTTAGTGCGTTTTTAGTGCTATTTTAGTGCTACAATCTCAATTTTAGTGCTCCACCCCTTATACCGAAAATCGGTGGTGGTGCTGAGTGAACGTTCACTCCGCACCCCCACAGTGCATACTACGTTAAGGGAAAGATACTTGGAAAAAACGAGTATGCAGCATTTTGGTGCTATTTAAGTGCTTTAGGAATACCTTTTACAACAATTTACAACAGTCTGGTAATCGATAAACTCGCATTTGAACGGGATAAAGGCAAAAAAAGTGTTTTATGCGCTTCTATGCCAAAACGACGGGAATACGAGGTCTCGGAGTGAAAATGTAATTGACCTGGAAATCACAGATGGCGCAGGGGGTCCCTCTGCAGTCAGTTAGGGCCTCTGATACCATAAATCCGGGGGATTTCTGATGTTTTTCTTCGATTCCTTTATAATTATTGTACGAAAACGACAGGTGGAGTATGCCATTTAGTACAATACCCAATATAATTCGACCCAGCTGTCGATATAAAAACGAACGTCGGCAACGTAGGTACGTAGACAAATCTTCACTATCGACGTCGATCAAGTTCCTCGGCGTGTTTCACTTCACCTTAACGGCGTTCACCACCAAAGTGGGGACGATGACTTCCACCGCTAGATGGCATTAGCATCGAATTCGGTGGGAGGTAACCAAAACGTACTTTCTCGCTCGGATGAGGGAGACGCGACGCATAATGGGCAGTGTTTAGCAACGGACGAAAAATGTGAGCGTATTTTGCACGTATACAACTCACACAACGGCTAGACGCCTCTGGACTAGGCGCCGAAACGTGTGTGACACTCGGCCGCACGCACACGCAAGTTGGACGCTCCGCCTAGAGTCGGCAACGGTTGCTAAGGAATGCCCAAATTCCTCGCGAGAAACTTGAAAATCCTGAAAAAGGTGCTCCACGGGGACAACGATTTTGAGCGTATTTCTCAACCGATTGAGCTCAACGAGTGCTCGTTTTAAAGATAAAATGTTGACGTGTGTTTATATGGGAGCGATTTTCGATCGAGCACCTCCTTCCTAGGTAAAAGGGCATTGAAATTATGTCGTTGCACTTTTTTATATGAAAATGACCACTTATCGAAAATCGCTCCCATATAAACACAGGTTAACGTTTCATCTTCGATATGAGCACTAGTTAAGCTCGATCGGTTTAGAGATACGTTCGGAATCGTCGTCCCCGTGAGGCCCTGCAAAATCGCTGGAGTGGTGAGCGCCCATAACCTCCTACGTGAATTGTAAAACCTAACCACCATGATTTACTCACCTACACAATTTATTTAACTCAACGGTGCACCGCTAATACCCAGAACAGTTGATGCGCCGTTAAGGAGAAAAAGAAGATATATATATACCCAACCCAACTTCGAATGACCTGCCTCGTCTTCATCCAGTTGCATTAACAAAAGCAAGAATCGGTCATACAAAGCTCACTCATAACCATCGAATTCTAAAAACAAATCCAATTCCCTATGATGATTGTAACAGCGAAACAACGGTATAACAAATTATCTCTGAATGTAAAAAATATCAAATGGCAACAGAGGGCTTCAGAACACCCAACTCAATTCCCAAAGCTCTCGGTGACCCACAGGAAGTTAATAAAACACTATTGTTCCTAAAAGACATTAACCTCCTACGTGAATTGTAAAACCTAACCATCATGATTTACTGATCTACACAATTAATTTAACTCAACGGTGCGTCGCTAATAACCAGAGAAGTTGATGCGACGTTAAAGGGAAGAAAAAAAAAACAAAGAAGTTGAAATAACCGAAGCTTTCCCGTTCGATGGGGAGGTACAGAAATGAACTCGTTTCCTCGTTACCGAAACCAACGGAGTAAGTAAATCCCCGACTACGGGACTATAAATCTACGCAAGCGGAAAAGGAGAATTCAGCGGAAGAGAAAAACGAGCAATTGTTACCCCCTGGGAATCATTACCTCGTTAATGAATCTAATAAGGCGTCGTGTCGCCGATAATGAATCTAAGATATTAACGGAACGCTGGTTCGCTGGAAATTCTCATAAAGCACGAAGCCACGCTTTTTAAGGTGCAGCGAAACCCCCCTCAAATCAGTCGATTCGAAAACCACTTTTCTTTTTAAGGGTATTGGATAGAACTGTCCGAAACACTTGACACGCGACCCGTGAGCACCTAGGAATTATTCTGACACTTTCAAAATTTCACGACCGAAGTAATACTTCAGCAATTCATTTACATTACGTGAAGACGGAGCTTCCATTCTAAAATTGAAAGGTCCACCTCCGCAACTTATCGGGTTTGTTTATTTTTCACTTTCCCTTATATTATTTTCCATTGCATATGTATATGTTACCGTGAATTACCGAAATTGGAGAATGTCGACTTTCACCGGTGAATGTCAACAGATACCAAACACGTCGGTGAAAGATCGAATATTTCATTACATTCACAACATATATACATCGAGTCAGGATGGATAGCGCTACGTCGCCACGTTGCCATGACGACGCACGCCGACCCGCCAAATACTATACATACACACACGTATGGGATAGATGACGTCACGGGCTTGGTATGCGGGAAAGAGAGAGGGGATACGTTCCAATGCGTAACGCTTTTTCGTTACATCTAATCTGTTCCAGCATTTTACTCCTCAAATTGTCGAAGCTAGGGCGTCACATAGAAAGTTTTACTTAAAAAAAAAGTACGCGTCGCGGGACAGACGACCGAAGTAATACTTCAGCAATTCATTTGCATTACATAAGGGCGGATCTTTTATTCTCAAATTGAAAGTTTCGCAATTAATCGGGTCTGGTTCCTCCTCACTTTCACTTATATTATTTTCCATTACATATGGATATATAAACTGATATATTCACCAATATATATATGCGAAGTAATACTTCAGCAATTCATTTGCATTACATAAGGGCGGATCTTTTATTCTCAAATTGAAAGTTTCACAATTAATCGGGTCTGTTTCCTCCTCACTTTTACTTATATTATTTTCCATTACATATGGATATATAGACTGATATATTCTCCAATATATATGTGAAGGTCTACACAAAATGCTCCACAGTACTCCCTAATGTACACATTCGCCCGGCTAGGGAAGAAGACTAACACAGGCTCGCTCGAGTGAGGATGGATAGCGCTACGTCGCCACGTTGCCATGGCAACGCACGTCGACCCGCCAAATACTATACATACACACACATGTATGGGATAGATGACGTCACGAGCTTGGTATGCGGGAAAGAGAGAGGGGATGCAGTCCAATGCGTAACGCTTTTTCGTTACATCTAGTCTGTTCTAGCATTTTACTCCCCAAATGATCGAGACTCGGGCGCCGCGTAAGAAGTTTTACTTCAAAATATTTCCTTTCAAGGAAATTCTTTCTTTGAAACAATCACAGAAATAAAACGTATTGTTTATTATTTTAAGATACGAAGTATTTGATCAGTATAATGTATCATAGTTAAATACTAATTGTTGAGTGGACTATCATTATGCCGCAGTTTCTTTACCTCCATTCATAGAAATAATTTCATTGAGACAAGAAAAATTTCTCAGGGTGTCATATTCTTCTTCTCCCTTAACCCCCTTCCTCGCGCTTCCGGTAGTAGCGCGCATCCAGGGTCGCATCCGGAGACTGATTCACTCGGGGCGCACGCAGCGTGGAAAAGCAGTTTTGCACGGCAGCGCGGGAAATTTCCGGCGAGCTTCCGCCGCTCGCGGTGGTCACCCTCGGATTGACGTCACCGCCGGCCTCGCCACCGCTTTACCACCGACGGGCATCCCGCAGGATCCTTTGGCCGACTCCAGTAGCGGTGACTTGCCTCGTCAAAGTCCCATGTCCGATTGTTCGGGATTGTTCGGGACTGTTCGGGACTGTTCGGGTCTGTTCGGGTCTGTTCGGGACTGTTCGGGACTGTTCGGGACTGTTCGGCGCCGAGCGCGGTCGATCGCGGTTGTACTGGACACCCCCCACCACTCTCGATGGACTCGACCAAAGAATTCAGAAGCCCCATAGTAGCCCAGATCTTATGTTAGCGCTTGATGCTCTAAAAGTTCGCTAACAAACCAGAAGTGGGGATAAAAGAGAGATCGCATGTGTTAGCCAACGATATCTCACATACGGGAGGAAGAGAGACGCGTATAGAAAGGCGAGTACTATAAGATAAAGAAAGAATGCATTTCGCTATATATCGCCATAAGATTGAGATGGAGATGGATTACAGCGCCGTCATCCGTTAGCTAACATACTATTTATCCAGCATCGAATGTTCGTATCCTTCTGGGCTTCTATGAAGACTTCTGAATTGTTAGTCGGCGTCAGAGAATTTAGAAGCCCCATAGAAGCCCAGATCCTATGTTAGCACTTGATGCTCTAAAAGTTGGCTAACAAACCAGAAGTGGGGGTAAAAGAGAGATCGCATGTTAGCCAACGATATCTCACATACGGGAGGAAGAGAGACGCATATCGAAAGGCGAGTATTGGGTGTAAGATAAAGAAAGAATGCAATTCGCTATATATCGCCATAAGATTAAGAGAGATGGAGAGATGATTACAACGCCGCCATCCGTTGGCTAACATACTATTGGGTTGGCGACTAAATGGGCAGCCGGAGAACCGGCTGAAAAAGTGAAGAACTCCTCACAAAAACTCCAAAACCCTGTATCTCCTCCGAAAAAAATCACAGCCACTAGCTCGAGAGATCAATTTAAACCGAACAATCTTCCCCATCAAGCTACAGTGGACGCAATTCGCATCGCGAAAAAAATTCACAAACATCATTTAACATATTTGAACATCTTCTACTAACAAGTGCAGCAAACTCGATTTCGATTAACTGCCCATGACGATTTTACCAAAAATGGCTGCTTCCAGGTGATCCACCTAAACCTGCAAAGGGGCACACAAGTACAGGTAAAACGGAACATTGAAGAAACACCAGGAAGTCGCCAGATTCTCCGAAGTGGCCCACCTAAAGCTGAAAGGGAACACGAAGGCACAAACGAAACCATTGGGAAAGCGAGAAAGAGACGGTGATACAAGAGCTAATGACTTACTAAAGTTACCATTAAAGTCAAGAATATTTCGCAGGGCATCGATCTCGTATAATTGACCCAGTAAAAATGTATTCAATTATACATTACTTGGCGTGACAAAAATCTAATAAATATATCTTGCTTAAATGCAGACTCGAGAAAATCTCATGAAAACGATAGTTCACCGTCTCTCCTCGTCAATCCAGACAGAAGGATATACAAAAAATGAGAGGGACAACGTGGCGAAAAAAATGGATGGCTGTCCATTCGAAAGAATGGAAGGCCATCGTAGTTGCCCTCTTCTTAAGGGGCCGCTTCGGCATATAGCCTCTTCGACTCTTGTAGTCTCTTCGGGCAGAGCCCCCTACGTCTCGAACGCTTGGCAATCCCCTGATTTTTCGAATTTGAAAAAAAAAAAAATTACTCCGCGAGCAGATTCAAAAGCTAGCAAAACGACGACCTGCGATCCGAGAATGCGCAGTCCGCGCGTATTGCACAATTATACGGATTCCCAAGCGCGGTCTAATTAATTTGCATCCCTGAAAGAAACTTATCGCGATCGCGGGCGTCCGGGAGTACGCTGAGCAAATAATTCACTTTCCAGACTAAAATGAATGACTCGCGGCAATCTAGACGTTTCTTGCCAAAGAAATTTCTCGGCTCCAGTAAAATTCCTTTTTTTTTGTAAAATTATTTTTTTCTCTCAGCGTAGAACCCCGGGCGCAGGACGGACATCCTCCGCGCTTCCGAAAGCGCGAACGATGTAAAAGTATAGTATATATAAATACCCAGGTGCGGGATCTCTCCCCGAACCCCAAGGAAGAGATCCCGCCCTGGCCCTGCCTACTTACATCTAGACATTCACTCCAGGCAATTAGCCTACCTCCCTAGCTATATTTAAAAAATCAACCTCACTCATTCCAACACACTCACTCCACGATTCTCTCTCATTCCACCCGGGGGCAAATAGCCTAATCTAGGGAGGACATCCCGGGATGCCTCCGACCCCCGAGTTCAAATCTCTCGCATACATCTTTCATCAATTGCCATCGTTAATCGAATTTAAACAAATTAAATGGATAGGTGCAATTGGAATCAAGATGGCAACCGAAAGAACTTACACAATTATTTTACCGCGCCCTCTAGCCCTGAACCGTTCGACTCTCTCCTGGAGGAGTCGAAGGGCGGGGGCCAGGAAGGAACGCGGCCACAAGAAAAGACACCTACCGTTGTCGATGCTGAAAGAATCCTAACTAGATTAATTTTTATAGCGCTAAATCGAGCTACGGATTCTACTCGACATCGATAATTCATAATTTTGATAAGATCGAAAGGCTAAGCCCAGCTCGCACTACGGCCCCAGGGTAGTGGAAGGCTTGGCCGAAAAAACCTGTAAACCCTGAAACCGACCCCCTCGTCGAGGCGGCGACTCTAGGACGCAGGCACATCGAAGTCCCCTCGACTCGGGTGTGGCTCCTCGCGAGATATTTCTCCCACATCTTCATTAAATTTTTTCTTTAATCATTCGAAGAAATTCCGCGGAACCGGCGGCCTCGAAGTCGGAGGGTCATCCGACTTCCCGGCGCTCGATTAAGGATCGCGATCGGAAAATTACCGCGGACCCGGGAGAAATCTATTCCTACTCTAAAAGAACACAGGAAAAACATAGAAAATCAACACGACCACTCGCGAGTCGGCGAGAGATCGTCTCGTCGGCTCGCGGTCCCTCGCATCAAAATGTAAACATACAACCGGCCTCCGTGCCGGTACGGACCTTTTGTCCTGCGGCATGAGGAGGCCGGAGGAAGGTGAAATTCCGACTCACCAACGGGACGATTCGTCTTCTTCGTGCCGTTCACCCCCAGGAGATCCCTCCTGAAGGAGACCTGGGGGTTTCGAGCCTCGGCTCCATCTCCACCTCCGCCCCGATGATGGAATTGGCTGCATGCTTCTACTGCTTTCGTTGCATTCCTTTTCTGTCGCTGAACGATACTTAATCCATTGCACTCGCGTCCTAACCTCACTGTCTTCGCGTCGGTTCCGAAACAGCGCGTACACCCCACCTTGTTATCTAGAAGCCTCCCTTGCTCCTCGTTAAGATCTTTGAATGTAATGCGTCCTTCGCGCCCCCCGTCATTTTTTTAATTTTCGACGACGTCTTATCGCGGCAAAATTTCAGGAGCAACTGGCGATCGGCCGGCCGGGCCGCAATCCCCGGCCGTGATCGACTCCGTGATTGGACGACGTCAACGGCCTGATAAAGGATCTGTGATTGGTCAATGACGTCGTCCAATCACGGAGTCGGTCACGGTCGGGGATTGCGGCCCGGCCGGCGGATCGCCAGTTGCTCCTGAAGTTTTGCCGCGATATGACGTCGTTGAAAATTATGAAAATGGCGGGGGGCGCGAGGGACGCATTACATTCAGAGATCTTAACGAGGTGCAAGGGAGGCTTCTAGATAACGAGGTGGGGTGTACGCGCTGTTTCGGAACCGACGCGAAGACAGTGAGGTTAGGACGCGAGTGCAATGGATTAAGTATCGTTCAGCGACAGAAAAGGAATGCAACGAAAGCAGTAGAAGCATGCAGCCAATTCCATCATCGGGGCGGAGGTGGAGATGGAGCCGAGGCTCGAAACCCCCAGGTCTCCTTCGGGAGGGATCTCCTGGGGGTGAACGGCACGAAGAAGACGAATCGTCCCGTCGGTGAGTCGAAATTTCACCTTCCTCCGGCCTCCTCATTCCGCAGGACGAAAGGTCCGTACCGGCACGGAGGCCGGTTGTATGTTTACATTTTGATTCGAGGGACCGCGAGCCGACGAGACGATCTCTCGCCGACTCGCGAGTGGTCGTGTTGATTTTCTATGTTTTTCGTGTGTTCTTTTAGAGTAGGAATAGATTTCTCCCGGGTCCGCGGTAATTTTCCGATCGCGATCCTTAATCGAGCGCCGGGAAGTCGGATGACCCTCCGACTTCGAGGCCGCCGGTTCCGCGGAATTTCTTCGAATGATTAAAGAAAAAATTTAATGAAGATGTGGGAGAAATATCTCGCGAGGAACCACATCCGAGTCGAGGGGGCACTTCGATGTGCCTGCGTCCTAGAGTCGCCGCCTCGACGAGGGGGTCGGTTTCAGGGTTNCTATCGTTTTCATGAGATTTTCTCGAGTCTGCATTTAAGCAAGATATATTTATTAGATTTTTGTCACGCCAAGTAATGTATAATTGAATACATTTTTACTGGGTCTATTATACGAGATCGATGCCCTGCAAAATATTCCTGACTTTAATGGTAACTTTAGTAAGTTATTAGCTCTTGTATCACCGTCTCTTTCTCGCTTTCCCAATGGTTTCGTATGTGCCTTTGTGTTCTCTTTCAGCTTTTGGTGGACCACTTCAGAGAATCTGGCGACTTTCTGGTGTTTCTTCAATGTTCCGTTTTACCTGTACTTTTATGCCCCTTTGCAGGTTTAGGTGGATCACCTGGAAGCAGCCATTTTTGGTAAAATCATCATGGGCAGTTAATCGAAATCGAGCTTTCTGCACTTGTTGGTAGAAGATGTTAAAATATGTTAAAGGATGTTTGTGAATTTTTTTCGCGATGCGAATTGCGTCCACGGTAGCTTGATGGGGAAGGTTGTTCGGTTTAAATTGATCTCTCGAGCTAGTGGCTGCGATTTTTTTCGGAGGAGATACAGGGTTTTGGAGTTTTCGCCATTTTACTTGCAAAAACCGCGGACTGAGGGCGAAGACTTTTTCCCGAGGAAAATTGGGACAGCTGAGAAATTTCGAAGTTGAAATTGCATTGGACCTCCAACAACGAACCACCCAGGGTGATCAGCTATAAAAAAGCTTGCGTTATCGCGCCCTCGAACCCTCGCAAGATATCGAGGTCGGAAATTCGGTGGAACCTAGGGCGAAGGGAGCGAGAAACCTGTAAAACAATGGCCACGATGGACCTTCAGAGCAAAAGAAGTTTACGTCCCTAAAGCTAGCAACGCCACGTCAGGATAGTCGCATAATTTTGCAACAAATTTTTAGTAAATTGTGCCAAAGTGGCAATTCCAGCTTTATATACATTATTCTATTTTCGAGTGAAAAGGAAGGCTGGAATAACGCATTCTCCAAGTTTCAAGACCTCTTGAGTAAATATTGGCCAGATTATCGTCTGATACAGTACCGCATTGTGGACGTGGTCATATAAAGTGGATGTTGCGGTTCGCGTTACGAGCTCTCGTTACACCCACATTATTGGAAATTGTAAGACCTATTCCTTGCAATTTTATTCCCTCCGTCAACGGCCGGGTTCGGGTTTATATTGATATAAACTGTATTACTTAGAGATGTATCGGCAACCTACAATTTCGACTCGGTACCTTTTTTATGTTTCAATTCGACAGATTCAGAGCTAATTCAATATCCGTGTACCTAACCTCGAAGCCAGCGCGGAATATCGAAATATCTACACTCCACGTGATGAAGTAGGATAAGGATCCATTATAGTGACATAACACTGGAATAACATGATATGTAAGGCAAGTTATTCAAAGAGTACATTTTTCTCGCGTGGATATGAAATACAGAGTTACTTTGATACGATAGTGGTCCTTATGCCACTATACGACCCGCCTCACGGAATCGCTTTCAAATTGCAAATATTTTTGTTATTGATGCAATTATTCCTGCCGTAAGAGTAAAACCATTAGCACTTCTGTCCTTTGCTAAAAATACAAATGTCTTTTTTCCCGCGTGGAAATGAAATATAGAGTTACATTGACACGAAAGTGGTCCTTGTGCTACTTCACGGCCCATCTCACAGAATCGCCTTCAAACAGCAAATATTGTTGTCGTTGGTGCTATTATTCCTGCCGTAAGAGTAAAACTATTAGCAATTCTGTTCTCTGCTAAAAAATACAAATGTCTTTTTTCCCGCGTGGAAATGAAATATAGTTACGTTGACATGAAAGTGGTCCTTATACTACTACACGACCCGCCTCACGGAAACGCTTTCAAATTGCAAATATTTTTGTCATTGATGCAATTATTCCTGCCGTAAGAGTAAACCCATTAGCAATTCTGTTCTCTGCTAAAAAATACAAATCTTTTTTCCCACGTGGAAATTAAATATAGAGTTACATTGATATGATAGTGGTCCTTATGCTACTTCACGGCCCACCCCACGGGATCGCCTTCAAACTGCATTTTTATCCTTTGGATTATTATTCCTGCCGTAAGAGTAAAACTATTAGCAATTCTGTCCTTTGCTAAAAATACAAATGTCTTTTTTTCCCGCGTGGAAATGAAATATAGAGTTACATTGACACGAAAGTGGTTCTTATGCTACTTCACGGCCTACCCCACGGCAACGCCTTCAAACTGCATTTTTATCCTTGGGGTGATTATTCCTGCCATAAGAGTAACACTTAGCGATTCTGTCCTCTGCTAAAAAACACAAATGTCTTTTTTTCCCGCGTGGAAATGAAATATAGAGTTACTCTGATATGTAAGGGGTCCTTATGCTACTTCACGGTCCACCCCATGGCAACGCCTTCAAACTGCGTTTTTATCCTTGGGGTGATTACTCCTGCCATAAGAGTAACACTATTAGCAATTCCGTCCTCTGCTTAAAAATACAAATATCTTTTTTCCCGCGTGGAAATGAAATATAGAGTTACTCTGATATGAAAGGGGTCCTTATGCTACTTCACGGCCCACCCCCCGGCAACGCCTTCAAACCCGCACCGGGAGATGAGAATGGACGTTAATTCATCTCCCCCGCACGGCAAAAAGTATTTCCGCCCAAATCCGCCATCCCAATTTCGTTTACATCCAAAACCCATCCATAACCGTCACTCCCCATTCCCGTCTCTCGGCCGCAACTGCATCATCCCCAGAACCCATTACCCCTTTCCCGCGGGCCGGCGAGGCGAAGGAGCGGCGTCTACCCGAAATGGCGCGCGAAATTTAAATTTTGAATCTCGTCAAGATCCTGCGAACGAGTCCCGGAGGTTATCGGGGCTTCTTCCGGGTTGACTGCGGTGCGAGTGCCGCAATCGGCTGCAATCACCGCCTGCTATCTCCGCTTTTTTAACCCTTTACGTTCCGCCGGAATTCCGGCATAAAAGCGTAAACGCCGGAAGAGGGCAGCGAGCACTTCCTTGAACGGGGCGAAGTGCAACGGAAGGATCCCCCGAGGAATAAGAAAAACTTTGCTGTTATCTTGACCTCCCGGGTCGGTTAACGGTGATTAAGGGGGTGATTAAGCCTGTCAAAATATCGACTTTCTTATTTTACCCGATGCCGGCAAATTTTTTTCCGTTTCAAATACTGAGTACCAACGAAAATAATGAAATTCTGAAACTGGTCGCCGCAAACTTGTATCGTGTATCGTTATGGACGTGATTCACGTCAGCGGCAATCAGGAATAGAATTTAAGATGACGTGATTCACGTCAGCGGTCGCGAATGCGTTAAGGGGATGTGCAAGTGGCATCCGAAAGTTCAATCGTTCATAAAACTTTTCTACGAACTGGGTGTCTCAAATCGTTTCATACTTTAAAACGTGAATATGGAGACCCTAAGGTAGGTCCTGAAACTGGCGAGATTTCATTTTTTATAAACTATTTTTAAAATACCTGTAAAGAAATTTGAAAAGAATTGAAATTTCATGAGTTTCAGGACCTTCCTTATAGTCTCCCTATTCACGTTGTAAAGTTTCAAACTATTCGGTAAATCGAGGTGGGATAAAAGTTCTATAAACAAAACCTCTTCGATGACACTTTCATATCACCTTAAGGGAATTATGCCGTCAAAAGTTGTACTTGTACCCCCAAAAATTATTGTTGTGTACGGGTACGTACCCTGAGTAAAAAAATTGATTGAAACAAAAAAATATTCCTTTGAATAGTACCATGGAAATATTTCATTAATTCAAAGAATTCGTCTTAAATAAATGCAAATAAATTATCATAATTCCGATGAAATATAGCACCAATTTATTCGAGTTTATTTGAAACAAATAATTATTCTCCGAGTTAACAAAATATTTGTCAGGTACTATTCAAACAAATATCTCCTTGGTTTAATGAAATTTTTCCTCAGGGTAATATTAATAGCAAGCGGAGCCCTTCAAGGTCTACTTCTTGTACGCCGTAAGGATAGTCACCCTAGTTCAGGAGGGATGCTGGGAGGGTGTTATAAATTCCTTTTTTTTTCTTTTCTTTTTTTTTTTTTTTCGAAACCGGCAGTATCGATTGACCCTAAAGACGAGCTCTCCGAGTTTTTGCGCATCCTTCTTACAATAGAGGCAGATTCGCTGAGGGGTTGAAACTGTGGACTTCTTAAGGTGAAGTGAAACACGTCGAGGAACTTGATCGACGTCGATAAAGAAGATTTTTTTAAATGCCTACGTTGCCGCCGTTCATTTTTATATTGACAGCTGTGTCGAATTATATTGGATATTGTACCAAATGGCATACTCCATTTGTCGTTTTTGTAAAATTATTATAAATAAATCGAAGTAAAACTCCAGAAATCCCTTGGGTTCATGGTTTCCGAGGCCCTAATTGCCTGCGAGGGACCCCCCTGCGCCATCTGTGATTTCCAGGTCAATTAAATTTTCACTCCGAGACCTCGTATTCCCATCGTTTTAACATAAAAGCGCATAAGACACGTTTTTGCCTTTATGCCCTTCAAATGCGAATTCATCGATTATCAGAGTGTTCTAAATTGTTGTAAAATTGTCCCGACCCTTTCGTGTCTCATATCAGAGCCTTCGATAATTGTATATTGATCGAAATATGAGAGCTCGACGCCATTTTGGATCTGGTCTGGACTAAGTTAACAAATTTGTTTCCAAAATCTAAATTTTGAAAGGGTCAGGATAATTCCTTGGTGCTGACGAGTCATGTGTCAATGTTTCAGACGGTTTGAATCAATACCCTTAAAAAGAAGCGTCTTATCCAAGCCGACTGATTTGGGGGGGGATTTCACTTCACCTTAACGTTCCGATATCGCGTTTTGATCGAAATGGCGGCGGCATCCTTCAAAAGGCTAAACCTAGCGGAAAATTCGCTAAATCGGTGTAGGGTCGCCGAGTTGGGCGGTTTTGGTTCTTGCAGCGCAGGTGTAAACGAATTTCCGCGCGACCAGAACCTGGCAAAAGGCGGGGTAAAATTCTCCAGAGAAGATGGTCATCTTTACAGGGGTCACTAGCTACTAGATTGTAATTTCTTCCCACTATCCTTCAAATCCTTCAAAAGGGCTCAACCTGGCGAAAAATTTGCTAAACCGGCGCAGGGTCGATAAATCAGGCGTTTCTGATTCTTGCAATGCATGTGTAAACGACTTTTGACGCGACGAGAAGCCAGCCAAAAATTGAACAGAATTCTCCAGAGAAGACGTAGTCATTTTCAGAAGAGTCAGTAGCTACTAGACTGTAATTTCTTCCCACTAAGCATTCTTCAAAAGAGCTAAATCTGGCGAATAATTCGCTAAATCAGGCATTTTTGGTTCTTGTAATGCAGGTGTAAACGACTTTCCGTGTGACCAGATCCCGGCAAAAGGCGGGGTAAAATTCTCCAGAGAAGTCGTAGTCATCTTTGCAAGAGTCACTAGCTACTAGATTGTAATTTCTTCCCACTAAGCATCCTTCACAAGGGCTAAATCTGGCGGACAATTCGCTAAATCAGGTGTTTTTGGTTCTTGTAATGCAGGTGTAAACGACTTTCCACGCGACCAGAAGCCGGCCAAAAGCTGGGTAGAATTCTCCAGAGAAGACGTAGTCGTCTTTACAAGAGTCACTAGCTACTACATTGTAATTTCTTCCGACTGAGCATCCTTCAAAACGTCTAAACCTTTAGGAAAATGTGCTAAACCGGCGCAGCGTCGCTAAATCAGGTGTTTCTATTTCTTGCAATGCAGGCGTAAACGACTTTTCACGCGACCAGAAGCCAGCCAAAAGCTGGGTAGAATTCTCCAGAGATAACGTAGTCATCTTTGCAAGAGTCACTACCTACTAGATTGTAATTTCTTCCCACTAAGCACCCTTCAAAAGGGCTAAACCTAGCGGAAAACTCGCTAAATCGACGTAGGGTCGCCAGGTCGGGCGCCGTTGGTTCTTGCAGCGCAGGTGTAAACGATTTTCCACGCGACCAGAAGCCGGCAAAAAGGGTGGACGTCGTATAATTTGTCCGGGGAGAGTTCGACACACGAGGGGCGGACTCTTCAGGCGACGGTCCCTCAAGGGTTCGTTACGTGTGTTCCGCTTAGCTCCCGTATGAACATTTGTGTGGCGGATCCGGGGAAAAGGGAGAAATGTAAGCCGGAGATATAAAGGTATAAAGATATAACTCGAGCCGCTCGATTTTCCACCCGGGAGAGATTAATGCTTCTTCGCGAGGAGCCGCGAGGTGGAGGCTGCGGACGGAGGCTCTCGAAAGTGACGCAAATTGGACTTCCGGTGGGAAACTCGCGCCCACGAGCCTCGTGGGAAAATCGAGGGGCTCCCTGATATCCGGGAAATCGGGCTGTGAATCCTGCAGACCCATCGGATTATTCCCCGTTTTGCCGAGCGATGTACCCAAGTACTTGCGCTCTTCAGGGTCTAAGTGGCACCCGAGTGCGCCGTGCCGCGTTCTTCACTTTAAGGAGGCTCCAAACTGACTTTTCATGTTATTTATTGTACCTCTGTATCGCTACAAAGTCATGGTTAACACCGAATGGTTACTTCTTGGGAGATGAGAGAGAACCCCTCGGGCCAGATTTACGCGGGGCGTTTTCCACGTTTTTGGGTGCTACTTAAAAAGTTAAGGTGAAGTGAAACCCCCCTTCAAATCGGTCGATTCGAATACAACACTTTTTTTTAAGGGTATTAGACCAAACTGTCCGAAACTTTGACACATCACTCCTGCTACATCGTTTTGCATATTTTAGTTAATTGAAAAAGTGATAAAGTGCTCGATGGAATCATGTGGACATTTAGGCCATTATTAATATTCAATATTTATATATAAGAAAATCCCCTCAAGATTGATTTGCAAGCTGTAAAGAATGTTTTTAAAAGAGGTAACCCTTGGTTCAACGACTAACTTCAGAAAATGTCTTGGAAAGAGTGCTAGTAATATTTGTAAAGAAAATGTGGACGATGGACAATTAAACATTTACATAACGTATGTATGTATACCTCTCGGATCAGATTTACGCATATCGTTTTGCATGTTTTAGTTAATTGAAAAAGTGATAAGAAAGTGCTCGATGGAATCATGTGGACATTTAGGTCATTATTAATATTCGATATTTATATATAAGAAAATCCCCTCAAGATTGATTTGCAAGCTGTAAAGAAAGTTTAAAAAGAGGTAACCCTCGGTTCAACGACTAATTTAAGAAAAAGTCTTGGAAACAATGCTAGGAATATTTGTAAAGAAAATGTGGACGATGAGAAACGTTTTAATTATACAAATGTGACATTTGGCTAGCATGAAATTCTTTTTTTAATAATAATGGACAATTAAACATTTACATAACGTATGTATGTATACCTCTCGGTTCAGATTTACGCATGTCGTTTTGCATATTTTAGTTAATTGAAAAAGTGATAACAAAGTGCTCAATGGAATCATGTGGACATTTAGGCCATTATTAATATTCGATATTTGTATATAAGAAAATCCCCTCAAGATTGATTTGCAAGCTGTAAAAAAAGTTTAAAAAGAGGTAACCCTTGGTTCAACGACTAATTTAAGAAAAAGTCATGGAAAGTGTGCTAGTAATATTTGTAAAGAAAATGTGGACGATGAGAAACGTTTTAATTATACAAATGTGACATTCGTCTAACACGAAATTCTTTCTTTAATAATATTAGACAAGTAGGCGACATTACCATAATGTATGTTTCATAAGCTCCCCCATTCAAATCAAGTACCTAGAATAATCTCTCCCACATCTCATAGGCTAAATGTGACCTGAGTAATTTAAAATGCACCGGAGATCCTTGCAGAATAAATTTATGAGGAGCCCTACAGTCTTGCCAGGTCCTTTTTACTGCTTCCAGATGGTGAAAAGCAGATATTTTTTGCCCACTGCTCATCCACTCATATTTAAGAGGATTTAATTTACCCCAGTCGAGGTAACGTCTCTCTTCACCTGTTCCAAAAAACTATCCAAAAGCTAATTGACCGTAAAAAGCCGCAACACCTGAAAATCCAAGTTTTGCATACGTAATAACCCCATGTATCGCTGAGTACAATGAAAAGAGACAATGACAAGATCACGGTAATTAAAAGTCCTTTTAAGGCGATGTGAAAGTGGCCTCAAAGAGGTCTCGTTTATGAAAATTCTCTCCAAATGGAGTGCACGGAATTGATTAAAAACTTTACAATATAAATATGGAAGGTATAAGGAAGGTCCTGACGCCCATAAAATTTCAATTTTGTAAAAATTTGTTTATTCATATTTTCAAAATTTCTTGTATAAAATGAAATTACATGAGTGTCAGGACCTTCCTTATAGCCTTCATGTTCACGTTGTAAAGTTTGAAACGGTTCGGTACACCCAGTTTGTATAAAAGTTTCACGAGCAAGCCACTTTCACACCCCCTTAATTAGCACATTCGCGACCGCTGACGTGAATTCACGTCATTTCAAATTCTATTCCTGATTGCCGCTGACGTGAATCACGTCCATGACGATACACGATACAAGATTGTGGCAACCAGTTTCAGAATTTCATTATTTTCGCCAGTACTCAATATTTGAAATGGAAAAAAATTAGCCGGTAGCGAATGTGTTAAAACAAAGATAAAAAAAAAACTTTCTCGATAGTCTTTGATTTGAAAATGGAAAAATTACAAATCAGCATATGTATAAAAGCACGTGACATATATTTACTGCCTTAGTGCATTTTTACTTGAATTATTTTTCATATCGCTTTAATGAGATATGGTTGTCAGATGTGAAAAGTCAAACGTGCACAGACCACGTTGGTCGAGTCCATGATAAATAAATAAATTTGGTATAATAAATGATATTTCGCGAGTTTCGGGACCTACTTTAGGGCCTCCATATTGACGTGGTAAAATTTTAAACGAATCGATACACCCAATTCGGAGAATACTTGCTCCAAAGATTTGTCTTCACAAATGAAAATAAATAAATTTTGTGAATTTCAAGACCTACTTTAGAGCCTCCATATTTACGAGGTAAAATTTGAAACGAATCGGTGCACCCAATTCGGAGAATACTTTTATCAAAAATTTAACTTCTCAGATATACATAAGCTGACTTTTTCATATCACCTTAAGGTGATATGGTTGTCAAGTGTCAAAAGTTAAACGCGCGCGAACCACGCCATGTTGATTCTAGTCCAGGACAAATAAATACATTTTTTATGAAAAATGAAATTTCCTGAGTTTCAGGACCTACTTTAGGGCCTGCATATTCCCGTGGTAAAATTTGAAACGAATCGATACACCCAATACGGAGAATACTTGCACCAAAGATTTGTCTTCACAAATGTAAATAAATAAATTTTGTGAATTTCAAGACCTACTTTAGGGCCTCCATATTCACGTGGTAAAATTTGAAACGAATCGGTGCACCCAATTCGGAGAATACTTTTATCAATAATTTGACTTCTCATATATATATATAGGCTGACTCTCTCATCATATCACCTTAATGTGCGGAGGACAAGAGACAACAGGCTTCAACCCTTCCCTAGAAGTTCCTCGGGAACGTTGACGAATCATTGACGAATTTTCGCGCCATTGTGTCGCAGCATCTCTCGAATAGTATTGTACGTCGAACAAAAATCGCAATTCCGGTAAAAGCCTTTGCACCGTTTTAAGTAAACCCTGGAATACCGACAAATCGAGGAAATCCTTTCTTGTCGGACTTGCCGAGTTATTCCGAGTACCGCCTTTATTTAGAACGCACTCAAAGAGAATTTTTTTACTAAACGTTACTAACAAAGGGCCGGGATTTTTTTACTAAATGTTTACGAACAGAAACTGGATGCGCAAAAAAAAAAACGCGTCGTTGTTTATCATAGAAAATCAAAGACAATTGATTCTCATAGAAGGAAATCGTTTTTACCGATTTCCAAGTGAACAGCTCCTCGATCTGTTTTAACTACACTGTTGAAAAAAAATTATTGAAATTTCATAACATTTTCGTTGGAAGTTTTATTTAGACATGGTATACTAATTTTATAAAATTTCCAAACAGCATTTATAACATATATTTTAAATTTAAAACGCAAGTGTACTCATTTTTCTACAAAACTTCAGAAACTTCCAATATGATGTTGCAGAATAAGAAATTTATTCGGAAGTTTATCATAAATGTACAATAATTCACTTTCGAGGCATGAAATTTGTAATTTAATCACAATCTTACGTACCAAAAGTGTATGTATTTTACGAAGAATTTTAACAGGGTACTTTCAAGATTTGTTAAGGTTCTCCCTGCATATGTACTTGTATGTACATGTATTTTTCAACGAAACTTCACGAGCTTCCAATATGATGTTACAGAATAAGAAATTTATTTGGAAGTTTTGTCATAAAAGTAGAATAATTCACTCTTGAGGCATGAAATTTATAATTTTATCACAATCTTATGTACCCAAAGTGTATGTATTTTACGAAGAACTGTAACAGGGTACTTTCGAGGTTTGATAAGGCTCTCCCTACATATGTACTTGTATGTACTCTTCGCATGTCGAGTCGTAAACGTCTCGACCCGCCCACAGGAGGCGCATTTTCTATTTCCGAGCGAAAGGGTTAATAGGCTTTTGCGCGATTGCAATTGCACGGTCGCCCGATATCCTCATGGATTAAAGGGGAAAAAATCGCAATTCCGGTAAAAGCCGATCAACTTTCTGCAAGCCAGGTTCTTTGCAGGCTCGTCGGTGCCCAGGAATCGACTAAATCCTATTTTAGCGGATTTGTCACGCTGTTCCAGGTAGTGAACACTATGTAGAAACGTAAGCATACTCCATCTACGGCTTCGCATTGATCAAACCCTACATCAACTTGTTGTGAGTTTCTAGTGTAGAAAGTCCGTTTATCAAGCCTAGATTTTTTTATTTTCCTATTTCAATGAATTTGTCACGTTGTTCCAGGTAGTAAACTCTATGTAGAAACGTAAGCATACTCCATCTACGGCTTCGCATTGATCAAACCCTACATCAACTTGTGAGTTTTGGCGTAGAAAGTCCGTTTATCAAGCCTAGATTTTTTATTTTTCCTATTTTCCTATTTTAATGAATTTGTAGCGATCTTCCAGGCAGTGAACACTATGTATAAACGTAAGCATAGTCCACCTACGGCTTCGCTTTTATCAAACCCTACATCAGCATGTGAGTTTCTAGTTTAGAAAGTTTGTTTAGCGAAAGGGTTAAATGGTATTCCCGTAATATTTATTTTATTAATTCAAGATGAACAGCAGCTATAGAAATAGCTTTGAGTGTTTCGTATTTATATAAACAATAAGAATTCCCAACGGCAATATCTAACAAATGAAAAGAATATTTCTTAGCGAGCGTCAAGTGTTGGGTGACTATAGTCATCATTAGAAGCGAAAGGGTTAAATGATATTTCCATAATGTTTATTTTATTCATTCAAGATGATAAGCAGCATTAGAAATATCTTTGGGTGTTTCGTATTTATATAAACAATAAGAATTCCAAACGACAATATCTAATGTAATGAAAACAATACTTCTTAGCGAGCGTCAGGTGTTGGGTGACTATAGTCATCGTTAGTAGCGAAAGGGTTAAATGGTGTTTCCGTAATATTAGTCTCATTAATTCAAGATGAAAAACAGCTATACAAATGTCCTTGGGTGTTTGGTATTCATATAAACAATAAGAATTCCATATGGCAATATCTAACAAATGGAAGAAAATACTTCTTAGCGAGCGTCAGGCGTTGGGTGACTATAGTCACCGTTAGTAGCGCAAGGGTTAAATGATATTTCCATAATATTTATTTTATTAATTCAAGATGATAAGCAGCTATAGAAATATTATTGGGTGCTTTGTATTTATATAAACAATAAGAATTCCAAACGGCAATATCTAACAAATGAAAAAAGATACTTCTTAGCGAGCGTCAAGTGTTGGGTGACTATAGTCATCGTTAGTAGCGAAAGGGTTAAATCCGTTTCTTCACGAACGATTTCCCGATTCCAATTAGCCGATGCCTCGCACATCCGGTAAAAGTTACAGCTTCGACGCCTCTTGATGCACCAGCGACTAGAGTTGGCTTTTTCCCTCTTTAATTCCCCGAGAAATTCAGTACTCCTGCAATTCCGACACGCTAACGAGCTGTCTCGTGCAAAGTGACCCCAAAGCTCAGACTCTTTCTCGTCCAGGTGAGCGATTTCACGAGAATCGCGGGGGAATCGTTTTCTCGTTAGCCCCGGCGATCTATCAAAAACTCAGAGACGCAAAAAAAGGTCTCATTACGTCGCGGACATTTTTACGACATCCGACTATCCCGAAAAATGTAGATTGATGAGTAATCCGGTCCGAATTTACATTCCTTCTCGTTGAGAGCGGAGGTTAAGGTGATATGAAACGGTCATTCTATATATTATATATAAAACGTCAAAATATTTATAACATTTTTCTCCAAGCTGGGTGCACCATCTTATCTGAAACTTTAACACGTGATTATGGAGGCCCTAATGAAAAACACGATGCTCGTGAAATTTCATTTTTGAATACATTTTTTTTTATTCACATTTTTTGTGAAAAATTAAATTTCACGAGCATCGCGTCCTTCTTGAGACTCTTGAGAATAAACTCAAGGACGCAAAAAAAGTCTCATTACGTCGCGGACATTTTTACGACATCCGACTATCCCGAAAAATGTAGATTGATAAGTAATCCGGTCCGAATTTACATTCCTTCTCGTTGAGAGCGGAGGTTAAGGTGATATGAAAGGGTCATTCTATATATTATATATAAAAGTCGAAATATTTATAAACTTTTTCTCCAAGCTGGGTGCACCGAATTACCTGAAACTCTAACACGTGATTATGGAGGCTCTAATGAAAAACGCGATGCTCGTGAGATTTCATTTTTGAATAAATTTTATTTATTCAGCCTAGATTAGAACCAAGATCACATTTTTTGTGAAAAATGAAATTTCACGAGCATCGCGTTCTTCTTGAGACTCTTGAGAATAAACTCAAGAACGCAAAAAAAGTCTCATTACTTCGCGGACATTTTTACGAAAACTTTTCTCCGAGCTGGGTGCACAGAATTATCTATATGTGATGTGAATTAGAAGTTATATAATATTCATTTGAATAATTAAATATTATGTTATTACATCTATATCAAATGATCACTTGTCATCAATTGATTGGATGTGAAGGATCCATTTTCATGCAGTAACTTAAAAAAATGGATACAATCTTAATTACATCTCACGTATTTTTTTAATGATCAACTCAACTGTTTAACTATACGTTTGTGTAGGATAAACATCTCCAATATATTGTGTTACATGTAAACGTAATATCAAATGAACAATTATCATAAATTGATTGGATGGGAAGGATCCATTTTCATGCATTAACTTAAAAAATGGGTACAATCTTAATTACATCTCACGTATTATTTTAATAATTAACCCAACTGTTTAAATAAACGTTTGTTCAGGACAAACATCTCCAATATATTGTGTTACGTGTAAACGTAATATCAAATGAACAATTATCCTAAATTGATTGGATATGAAGGATCCATTGTCATGCATTAACTTAAAAAAATGAATACAATCTTAATTACATCTCACGTATTTTTTTAATAATCAACTCAACTGTTTAACTATACGTTTGTGTAGGATAAACATCTCCAATATATTGTGTTACGTGTAAACGTGTTTAGTGACACATACTTAAGGTACGCGTAATTCGTCAGAGCATTTGTCACGGCAAAAGTGACGATATCTAATCTCGTCGATGATAGAGACTGTCGTCAATGAGCAAGAATTGACCTTAACTCCATCGAAGTGTCGGCCAGAATAAACGTGATTTCTAGTTGGTAATACGAGGACGAATCTGATTGGTAGATCGTTAACCAATAGGTGAAAGACACTCCAAGCTGGAAGAAATTACTAAAGGAAGTTCTTTTAAACTGACTCGGGAAACGCAATACAAAAATCGACATTTCGTGCACAGCCTACACAATTATGACAAATTGTACCTTTCATGATTTTTCATCGCCCCCTATTTGATTTATGAAACAATAGATGAAAGAATATGCTCCACTAATCCGGAAGTAACATTGCTAAAGGACGATTTTTCAAACTGGCGCGGGAAACAAATTTTTACATCCGTATATGATGAAGAAAAAAACCACAAATTTCGTATATAATGTGCAAGATTATTACCTTTATGATTTTTCATCGCCCCTCATTTGATTTATGAATCAAAAGATGAACTCTGTTAATCAGGAAGTACATTACTAAACGAAGTGTATTTTAAACTTACGCAGGAAACGAATGTTCATATTCGTATATGAAAAAAAAAAACTACAAACTTGATATATAATGAACATTATTACTTGATACATAAACGAGGTTATTGCTTTTATGATTTTTCATCGCCCCTCATTTGATTTATAAATCAAAAGATGAACTCTGTTAATCAGGAAGGACATTACTAAACAAAGTGTTTTTCAATCTGACGCAGGAAACGAATTTTCATATTCATATATGAAAAAAGAAACTTCAAATTTGATACATAATGAATATTATTACTAGGTACATAAACAAGGTTATTACTTTTATGATTTTTTGTCGCCCCTATTTGATTTATGAAACAACAGGTAAACAATATACTTCGTCAATTCGGAAGTAGCGTCGCTAAATGAAGTTCTATACGCAGGAAACAAATTTTCGTATCCCCAGATGAAATAAGTATAAATTTCATACACAAGGGCCAGATTATTAAAAATCATTTATCTTATGATTTTTCAGCAATTTGGTAATATCATTTAATCTTTCGAGCCTGTGCGATAAAAATATACAATTTCAACATATAAATTATAAGGAATATAAGCTCTAGGAATATTTCAGGGATTTAGTCGAACAATATGAAATATTCGTCAGCCGTTGTTAAGACCTAGTTTTTAAATCGCTTAAATCATTCTGATTCATTAGCCCCGTAAAGTTGCTTCCGAAGTTCAGTGTACCTATACATAATTAAAGATGTCATTAACCGTAATCTTCTTAGCCGACTAATACCGAGGATAATTCCGAGAAGCCAGTCTTCGTCGCACTTTATTTAAATTTCTTCCCGGGAATAACAAAGTGCAGTCTCGAATGCATTCACCCTGGAAATCGAAAAAACGCGTAACTGGGTGAAGCATTCTTCTCCTAACCCACCGTAAGTCTTGAAACCGACATTAAAGTCACGCGAGCAAGGAAATCGTTTCTCTAAAACGGGGAAACGACTTTCGTACAGAGAATATGCACACCATGACATGAAATTACATTGCATTCAACGCGGATCTAATTTTACGTTTTTCCTCCCACGGCATATTTCCCCTTCTTTATCTTGAGAAAAAAAATTCACTTAACCAATGAAATATTTCTTTGAATAGTACCAAACAAATATATTGTTAATTCAGTCATAAATATATTGTTAATTCAATTTTACGTTTTTCATCCCACGGCATATTTCCCCCTCTTTACCCTAAGAAAAAAAGCTTCACTTAACCAATGAAATATTTCTTTGAACAATACCAAACATATATATTGTTAATTCAAAGAACTCGACGAAAATAAACTCAAATAAATTGTCATCATTCCGAAGAAATGTTCCATCCAATTTATTCGAATTAATTTCAATTCAATTATTCTCTGAATTTACAAAATATTTCTTTGACACCGTTCGAAGAAATATTTCTCCGGTTCAATTAAATTTTGTTTCAGTGTACGTGTACCGGGTAAATATATGAAATAAATGAGTATTTTGTAAACTGAGTATATGGATATTCTTTGTAGATATTAAGGAATTAATTGAATTGTTCATAACGTAGAAATATTTCTCCGGTTCAATTAAATTTTGTTTCAGTGTACGTGTACCGGGTAAATACATGAAATACATGAGTACTTGCGAATTGTATATATCGATATTCATTGTACATATTAGGGAATTAATTGAATTGTTCATAACATAGAAATATTCCTCCGTTTCAATGAAATTTTGTTTCAGTGTACGTGTACCGGGTAAATATATGAAATAAATGAGTATTTGGAATCTACGTATATAGATATTCTTTGTAGATATTAGGAAATTAATTGAATTGTTCATAACGTAGAAATATTTCTCCGGTTCAATGAAATTTGATTTCATGGTGTACGTGTTCCGGGTAAATACATAAAATAAATGAATATTTTGTAAACTGCGTATATAGATATTCTTTGTAGATATTAGGGAATTAATGAAATTGTTCATAACGCGTTTATCTGTTAAAATTAAATATAAATTGGTAAAATTATTCTTGATCGTTGGCTACTTGGCTTTCGACGTTGCTCTGAGATATTCAGAATGCTTGGACCATGAATGCATAATCAAAGGGACTAACTGAGAGCAGGGCTCGAAACTAGAACCACGTCAAATTGCTTCGGAGCCGTAATTAATATGCAGCGCATTATTAGTTACATTGAGGTATTCGGCAATAGATGTGAAAAGTAAGGTGTAATTGAAGTATGTGGTTAGCTTTCTATAACAATATGTGGCTCTGAAGTCGCATATCCATGTATTGATATTTGATTTTTCCAACAAAACTTAAAATACCATGAAAAGCGTTTTATATTTATTCAATTCGCGATAAATTCTTGTCGCGAAATATGCATCGACAAATTCCAAAATAATACACTAATCGTTTCATATTAATTCAATTGTAAATGTTCATGGATAAATTCTAAGATAATCGGATAATCATTGAAATGATTGCTACGCTCCGTAAGATCAGGCAGCATGCTCGAGTCACGTCGCGCAATCAAACTTACTAACTAGGAACAGGACTCGAAATTAAAACCTTATCATCTCATATTGATTCTAATGTAAATTCATATCGGGGGATATACGTCGATTAATTCTACAACAATCTGAAAATCGGATAAACGATTGCAACGCTCCGTAAGATCAGACAGCATGCTCGAGTCACGTCGCGCAATCAAAGGGACTAATTAGAAGCAGGGCTCGAAATTAGAATCTTATCACTTCATATTGATTCCAATGTAAATTCAGATCTGGAGATATACGTCGATAAATTCTAGAACAATCTGAAGATCGGATAAACGATCGCAGTGCTCCGTAAGATCAGACAGCATGCTCGAGTCACGTCGCGCAATCAAAGGGACTAATTAGAAGCAGGGCTCTAATTTAGAACCTTCTCACTTCATATTGATTCCAATGTAAATTCATATCTGGAGATATACATCGATAAGTTCTAAAACAATCTGAAGATCGGATAAACGATCGCAGTACTCCGTAAGATCAGACAACATGCTCGAGTCACGTCGCGAAATCAAAGGGACTAACTAGGAACAGGACTCGAAATTAGAACCTTATCATCTCATATTGATTCCAATGTAAATTCATATCTGGAGATATACATCGATAAGTTCTAAAACAATCTGAAGATCGGATAAACGATTGCGACGGTCCGTAAGATCAGACAGCATGCTCGAGTCACATCGCGCAATCAAAGGGACTAACTAGGAACAAAGCTACAAATTAGAACCTTGTCATCACACGTTGACACCAATGTAAATTCTTATCGGGAGATATACGTCGATACATTCTAAAACAATCTGAAGATCGGATAAACGATTGCAGTGCTCCGTAAGATCAGACAACATGCTCGAGTCACGTCGCGAAATCAAAGGGACTAACTAGGAGCAGAACTCGAAATTAGAACCTTATCACTTCATATTGATTCCAATGTAAATTCATATCTGGAGATATACGTCGATAAATTCTAAAACAATCTGAAGATCGAATAAACGATTGCAGTGCTCCGTAAGATCAGACAGCATGCTCGAGTCACGTCGCGAAATCAAAGGGACTAACTAGGAGCAGAACTCGAAACTCGAACCGCACAAAGTCGCTCCGAGAGAGCGTTAATTCGCAGGTGAATTATTTTCGCGAGAAGCGAAAAGTGTCGTGCTCGCTCGTCCTGAGGCAATCAGCGCGCAAATATAACGAGGGACTGTTTCCCCGAGCGATGGCGAGGCTAATTAACGAGCTGCGATAACGTATTAATTAAACCTGGCATGGTGCACTTTTACACGCACGAGGAGTTCTACGTGGACCCACCTCGGCCAACTTTCTGCCCCAGGTTTATCAGAGGCGAGGTTTAGGTTTTACAAGTTGCGATACTTGTTACAGATTGTGCCATTCCCCGATAATGTCCACTAAAAAATGTCAACGACGTCGTGGCGACAGTAAAACATTTCACCGTTCAAAAGGGGCTCCTATCTCCTTTTAGAAACAAATGTAATGGAACCAGAAGTATTTCGTTAATACAAAGAATTATTACTCGACTCAAATAAATTAAAGAAAATTATCACAATTCCGAAGAAATGTTGCATCCAATTTATTTGGATTTATTTCAGTTTAATTCTTCTTTGAAAAGTGAAATACATNATATTGAGTATTGCACTGAATGGCATACTCCACCTGTCGTTTTCGTACATTAATTATAAAGAAATCGAAGTAAAACTCCAGAAATCCTCTGGATTCGTGCTCTCTTTATATACTAACTCTTTCATATCACTTTAAACCCCAGTGCATAGATGATGAAAAATATTACATTAAATGACGAATTACTTCTAACCAAGTATTACATCTAAAATGTCGAAAAATCATACCGGAAGTAAACAAAAGAGATGGATTTTTCATTCATAAAAAAATGTAGCTTGTTTACCAGCACTGACTTTTCATTAACTCCCCGACGCATCCAGTGTAACGTTTCCACGGAATAATTACATTCAATGTTGCACGACCAACGTATTCAAAAATAGCCTTTAAATATTCCTCTCGATCAGTTAATTGAAATTAATTCACCGGGAACAATTGGAAATAAATCCCCTAGGGGTAACTTATTAAGCTTCAGGGCATTGCTTCGGCTTTCGCAAATTGCACGTAAAATGAAAACGTACTGCCAGGTTGATTTCATAAATTCGCCAGCGAGTCGGTCGGCATCTTGCGATTCCGGAAATAGCACGTAAAATGAAAATATACTGCCCAGTTGTTTTCATAAATTTACGAACCGCATTTTGCGATCCTCAGTAGACCAGGTAATCGTTCTATTTTTGCCCACGTTAATTGCTAGGTGAAGAGAGCTGTCGATCAATACGCTATACAGCTACACATTACAAAGTTGCCTTGCCTTGCCCTGCTCATTAATTCTCCTTGTGGGTACCTCAAGACGGATTTTCCATGTTTCATCTCGAATCAAGCTTGCCAATAGTGCTCGATACTAAACGTAATTAATAAATCAGAAAGTAATGGAATAAGGTAACTGAGTAATAAGGCCCATGTGGGGAGCAAGACCCATGCTTATTCTTTACTATGTAGCAAAAGTGCAATCTTTGTGGCTCCCTCTGCCAGTTAGGAGAACAAAGATGCCTGCACACATTACAAAGTTGCCTTGTCTTGCCCTGCTCATTAATTCTCCTTGCGGGTATCTCAAGCCGGATTTTCATGTTTCATCTCAAATCAAGCTTGCCAATAGCGCTCGGTACTAAACGGAATTAATAAATCAGAAAGTAATGGAATAAGGTAACGGAGTAATAAGGCCCATGTGGGGAGCAAGACCCATGCTTATTCTTTACTATGTAGCAAAAGTGCAATCTTTGTGGCTCCCTCTGCCAGTTAGGAGAACAAAGATGCCTGCACACATTACAAAGTTGCCTTGTCTTGCCCTGCTCATTAATTCTCCTTGCGGGTATCTCAAGCCGGATTTTCATGTTTCATCTCAAATCAAGCTTGCCAATAGTGCTCGGTACTAAACGGAATTAATAATTCGGAAAGTAATGGAATAAGGTAACTGAGTAATAAGGCCCATGTGGGGAGCAAGACCCATGCTTATTCTTCACTATGTAGCAAAAGTGCAATCTTTGTGGTTCCCTCTGCCACTTAGGACATAGAAGAGTCCATTATAAATATTGCCGGGGTTGGGGACTAGTCCATGGTAATCTGAGATTGATAAGAAATATTTCCGAGGGACTCTTATCAAATTTGGCTGCAGCGTTCAAGCTGTTTGTTCCAAAGTTTCGTAAAGTCATGCTCTGTGTAGCAGGTATGTAGTACATACCTTATACCTTTCTCTACATCCTGTTGTATTAATTTTGTTGAGAAGGTTTGTTGTTTTAGAAATTATAACTTAGAAATGTAAATTGCGCCGGACGGGGAATAAGTCCCGAGATAGGGCAACATAGCGCAATCAAAGACCTTTTTCAAAAAGGACATGAAACTATGACTAGTTGCAGTAAATACACCGTCATAACAAAAATTGAGCGAAATATCTTAAGAAAAACGAAGCTTGGCACCTTAAAGAAGACCAAGAACTGGGACCGCAGTCTTTAACAAGAAAATAGGGTTGCCGATATGAGGCAACGTGCCCTGGGCAAGAAATGGCTCTAAGAAGATTGCTCAAAGACAACATTCGAGGATCTTGATGGCATAACTTGCCCTAACTGTGCAAATTAATGTGCATCTTCCCACCGATATCCGTGGGCCTTATTACCTTTACGCTCAGGTAACAAAACCTAGGAGCCCATCCTGCAATTTTTTAAATTACGTATTTGTTTGGAATTATATTTTATTTTTATAGTTTTTATCTGAAATAAACATTGTTCATGTCCCCTCTGCTCATTCCCCTTCCCAAAGTACTTAATATTTTAGTTTTTACGAGCCTTTCAAGTTACGGTGGGCCTTATTACCCAAAGGTACCTTAGACAAAAAAAAAAGAACATTTTAAAAAATGTTCATTTCCGCCCAGCAGGCAATCATGCCCATCCTGGAATTTATTACATTACGTATTTGTTTGGAATTACATTTTATTTCTATCGTTTGTACCTGAAATAAACATTGTTTATGTCCCCTCTGCTCATTCCCCTTCCCAAAATACTTAATATTTTAGTTTTTTCGAGCCTTTCAAGTTACGGTGGGCCTTATTACCCAAAGGCACCTCAGTAAAAAAAAAAAGAACATTTTAAAAAATCTCATTTCCGCCCAGCAGGCAATATGTATCTTTTCTGTGTACCGGAAACCCCCGAGCTTATAAACTCTCCGTGACATAACCTCTTCGTTATTGCGGGCGCTTATAACCGTCCGAGATCGCCATCGCCCGCAATTTTTTTTTTCCCTGCCACTTTTTATCAGTTAATAACGCCTTGGAGACGCACTCGGCAACTCGTGGGGTTGTTTACTCGGTGATTCTCTCTTAAGGTGAAATGAAACACATCGAGGAACTTGATCGACGTCGGTAAAACAGATTTTTCTAAATACCTACGTTGCTGACGTTCGTTTTTATATTGACAGCCGTGTCGATTTATATTGAGTATTGCACTGAATGGCATACTCCACCTGTCGTTTTCGTACATTAATTATAAAGAAATCGAAGTAAAACTCCAGAAATCCTCTGGATTCGTGCTTTCTAGGGCTCTAATTAACTGCAGAGGGACCTCCTGCGCCATCTGTAATTTCCAGGTCAATTAAATGTTCACTCCGAGACCTCGTATTTCCATCGTTTTAGCATAGAAGCGCATAAAACACTTTTTTTGCCTTTATCCCGTTCAAATGCGAGTTTATCGATTACCAGAGTGTTCTAAATTGTCGTAAAATTGTCGTAACCCTTTCGTTTCTCATGTCAGAGCCTTCGATCAATGTATATTGATCAAAATATGAGAGCTCGACGCCAGGAAATTTCAATTCTTTCCAAATTTGTTTATGGATATTTTAAAAATAGTTTATAAAAAATGAAATTTGGCGAGTTTCAGGACCTACCTTAGGGTCTCCATATTCACGTTTTAAAATATGAAACGATTTGAGAGAGCCAGTTCATAAAATAGTTTTAAGAACGATTGAGCTTTCGGATGCCACTTTCACATCCCCTTAAAGTGATGTGAAAGTGGCGTCGAAGTGGTATTGTTTATAAAACTTTTCCCCCAACTCGATTTACCGAATGGTTTGAAACTTCACAACGTGAATAGAGAGACTATAAGGAAGGTCCTGAAACTCATGAAATTTCAATTCTTTTCAAATTTGTTTATGGGTATTTTAAAATTAGTTATAAAAACTGAAATTTCGCGTGTTTCAGGACCTACCTTAGGGTCTCCATATTCACATTTTAAAGTATGAAACAATTTGAGACCCCCAATTCGTAGAAAAGTTTTATGAACGATTGAGCTTTCGGCTGCCATTTTCACATCCCCTTAAAGTGATGTGAAAGTAGCGTCGAAGTGGTATTGTTTATAAAACTTTTCTCCCAATTCGATTTACCGAATGGTTTGAAACTTTACGACGTGAATAGGGAGACTATAAGGAAGGTACTAAAACTCATGAAATTTCAATGCTTTTCAAATTTGTTTATGGTTATTTTAAAAATAGTTTATAAAAAATGAAATTTGGCGAGTTTCAGGACCTACGTTAGGGTCTCCATATTCACGTTTTAAAATATGAAACGGTTTGAGACAGCCAGTTCATAAAATCTCCTTAAGCACCGGGAAAATGCTAGACTCCCGCCGCCCATGTCGGGAGGAGGACTGGAGTCCCGGAGTGGAGGGACGAAATCCATGGGAACGACAGAGGAGACGGGGTTTATTCGAATGGAGCGAGTCCATGGACATGGAATATATGGACCCCCCAAACCCAGCCATCCCCTCGATATTCTTGCAGAGGCAGCAAAAAGGAAAGAAAGCAAAGAGGGGTTCTCCCTTTATCATTTTTCTCTCTCTTTCGATCGATACCGACTTATCTCTAATCTCCATTTCTACAACAATTTCCAATTATTATTCCACAACACTTTGGTCACGTCTTGTTGTCCCCGTAAATGCGTATATAGACCTTCTCAGTATTACTAATTATTATTTATTGTCCACTCATAATTTCTACACCGAGGAAAAAGAGTCATTGAAGCGAAGAAATATATTTTCAATTCAAGGAATAACTACTTCGGTCAAATAGGTTTTAACAATTCCGTAGAAACGTCGCATCGGATTTATTCGATTTTATTCGCCCTTGGACCGCACCTTCTGAAGATTGCGCTCCGCAATAAAGAGGACCCTTGGCCATTCGACGGAAGTCGCCATAATTTCTTTCTATCGATTCTGCTTAATCTCATAGAGCAACGCACAAGACTTTTGCGCGGATCACGCGGACGTGAGTAGCGGCGCGCCATGGGAAAGCGCGCATCTGAGAAGTCGCGCTTGGATTGCACCTTCTAAAGATTGCGCTCCGCAATAAAGAGGACCCTCGGCCATTCGGCGGAGGTGGTCATAATTTCTTTCTCTCGATTCTGCTCAGTTTCATGGAGCAACGCGCAAGACACTTGCGCGGGTCACTCGGATGGACGTAGAGGCGCGTCTTTCTAAGGCGCGCATCTGAGGGATAGCGGTTAGACCGCACCTTCTGAAGATTGCGTTCCGCAATGAAGAGGATCCTTCGCCATTCGACGGAAGCCTCTATAATTTCTTCCTCTCGATTCTGTTCAGTCTCATAGAGCAACACGCAAGACACTTGCGCGGGTCACGCGGACGGACATAGTGGCGCGTCTTGGGAAAGCGCGCAGCTGAGAGGTCGCGCTTGGACCGCATCTTTCCGGGATTGCGCTCTGCAATGAAGAGGACCCTCGGCCATTCGGTGGAGGTCGTCATAATTTCTTTCTCTCGATTCTATTCAATCTCATAGAGCAACGCGCACAGCTCTTGTGCAGGTCACGAGGACGGTCATAGTGGCGCGTCTTTGGAAAGCGCGCATCAGAGAGGTCGCGCTTGGACCGCGCCTTCTGAAGATTACGCTCCGCAATGAAGAGGACCCTCGGCCATTCGGCGGAGGTCGTCATAATTTCTTTTTCTCGATTCTGATCAGTCTTATAGACCAACGCGCAAGGCTCTTGCGCGGATCACGCGGACGTGAGTAGCGGCGCGCCATGGGGAAGCGCGCATCCCGCAAAGGTGCGGTCCAAGCGCGCATGAGGTCGCGCTTGGACCGCACCTTTTCAAGATTGCGGAGCGCAACGAAGAGGACCTTCGGCCATTCGGTGAAAGTCGCCATAATTGCTTTCTCTCGATTCTCCTGAGTCTCATAGAGCAACGTGCAAAGCCTTTGCGCGGGTCCATGCGGACGTGAGTAGCGCGAAGGGTAAGTGCGCATGAGAGGTCGCGCTTGAACTGCCCCTTCTGAAGATTGCACTCCGCAATGAAGAAGACCCTTGGCCATTCGACGGAAGTCGCCATAATTTCTTTCTATCGATTCTGCTCAATCTCATAGAGCAACGCACAAGACTTTTGCGCGGATCACGCGGACGGGCATAGTGGCGCGCCTTGGGAAAGCGCGCATCTGAGAGGTCGCGCTTGAACTGCCCCTTCTGAAGATTGCACTCCGCAATGAAGAAGACCCTTGGCCATTCGACGGAAGTCGCCATAATTTCTTTCTATCGATTCTGCTCAATCTCATAGAGCAACGCACATGACTTTTGCGCGGATCACGCAGACGGGCGTAGCGGCGCGCCATGGGAAAGCGCGCATCTGAGAGGTCGCGCTTGGACTGTCCCTTCTGAAGATTGCGCTCTGCAATGAAGAAGACCCTTGGCCATTCGGCGGAGGTCGTCATTATTTCTTTCTCTCGATTCTGCTCAGTCTCATAGAGCAACATGCAAGGCTCTTGCGCGGGTCACACGGACGGGCGTAGTGGCGCGCCTTGGGGAAGCGCGCATCTCAGAGGGCGCGCTTGGACAGCACCTTTTCAAGATTGCGAAGCGCAACGAAGAGGACCTTCGGCCATTCGGTGAAAGTCGCCATAATTTCTTTCTATCGATTCTGCTCAATCTCATAGAGCAACGCACATGACTTTTGCGCGGATCACGCAGACGGGCATAGTGGCGCGCCATGGGAAAGCGCGCATCTGCGAGGTCGCGCTCGGGCCGCGCCTTCCGGGGATTGCGCTCCGCAATGAAGAGGACACTCGGCCACTCGGCGGAGGTCACCATAAATTCGTGATAGTATCGATCGGACGCGGTTCTCCGGGAGCCGGGCGCCCTGGCCGGACCGAGCGACAAATTAGAAGGCGGCCGGCTACCGACCGCTCGACACCTTCTGGCTGGGGCGGGGGGAGCGTGACCGACCCAGGAGCGTGACGCGACCGGGACGCGCTCAGACGGCACCGGGACGCCGGCCGAGGCGGAACGACGCGGGAACAAGGTTGCCCCTGCTGCTCCGATCGGATCAGATCTCCTCCTGTAGGGCATCGCGCCCTACCTCACCCCTGTCACATGATAATTCACGGATCTTATCTATTGTATATTCGTACAGTTATCTATCGTTCAGTTGTTGTGTATATCTTTGTATTCGAATTTAGGTTAATCGCGAAACATATCCGTGCCGCTTTTAATGTCGGGTTTTATGTACTCCATTGTGCATCCATTATAAATACCGTTTGGAACCTCCGGCAGACATGTTTTCCGTTTTTCCCGCACGCATCATACTTTTCCAATGCCTTTTCTAACAATTTTTCCTTAATTTTGGATTCTCCCCCGTCGGTCAGTTTCGGTGCACCGTCATAAACGACGGGCGCGATAACGCTGGTTCCTTCTTCGCTGATAGGGATCTACTTCCATTTTTTATGATTTCTCCTTCCCTCTGAATCGGTGGCAACGCTTCGCCGGAACGACACCAGAACGACGCCGAAACGACGCCGAAACGATGCCGGAACGATGTCGGAACGACGCCGGAACAACGCTAGAACGATGCCGAAACGACACCGAAACGACACCGAAACGACGCCGGAAAGATGCCGAAACGACGCCGGAACGATACTGGAACGATGCCGGAACGACGTTAGAACGATACCGGAACGACGCCGGAAAGATGCCGGAACGACGCCGGAACGCTGCTGGAACCGAACCAGAGCGACGGTGGGATGAAATCAAGATTCGAGCCATAACGGAATAGAACCTGGAGCCGGGTCGGATGCAAGACCGGAAACTTCCTCCGAGTCGGATGCAGGACCGGAAACCTCCTCCGAGTCGGAAGCAAGGAGACCGGATAGGGTCGGGGCGGGACCGGAGTCATGTCGAAGCGGAACCGAATTGGTCTCAGTGCCGAATCGAAGCGGGTGCAAGATTGGCGAGAGGCCAAAATGGATGGGACCGGAGCACAGCCCCGTGGAACGGTATCGATATGAAACGCGATATAGTACCCTGTTAAAAAGAAAAAGTGTTATCAATTTATGATGTATTGGAAATTTTACTGAGATATTGTGTATAATAAACTGGCGTGCCCCGTCGCGGTATGGATAAATAGAAATTTGTAAAATCACGTTTTACCCCTTTTCAACCCCAAGGGTTGATTAGAGTGAAATCCTGAAATTGGTTTTTTAATATTTGCCCGTGTACTTTCTCTACGTAAAATCCAAGTCGATATCTTAGCGAGCTTGAGAGATATTAAGAAATTTGTTAAAACACCGTTTACCCCTTCTCGCCCTCTTGGGGGTTAAAATTCGAAAAATCCCTTCTTAGTGAGCATCTATGTTGCAAAAGGAACGTACCCCCCAAATTTCACGTGTTTATGCCCAACAGTTTGGCCTGGACAATGATGAGTGAGGGGTATTTAGCTTTTGTATGTAAAAGAAGAAGATAATACCCTGGTAAATATAGTTACATGTATGCCTTTTCATTTTACAAGGCAGTATAAAATAGTTATTGACAAAATGTTATAGAGCTCTAAACTTTGCTTACATTTATGAGTGTTGAACAGTAGTTTAAATTTGTAATTTTAATACAGATTTATATATTTACATGTCATGTAACTATAACAGGGTAATTGAACAGAAATTGAAGTGAGATAAGGGGTCGAAGGGTTACTGGATAAGCGAAACCAGATCGAGATCGAACCGGTACCAGAAGGAAACGGTGATAAGACTGGAACTACATCGGACCGAACCCTGAATCGAAGCGGAACGAGAGTAAGTCTGGCACGAGGCCAAAATGGATGGGACTGGAACGCGGCTCCAAAGAACGGTATCGATACGGAACGGAGCGATTCGCAACGGAATCGGAGCGGAATCGAAGTGACGAGGGACCCGCGGCCATTGGATACGCGAAACCAGGACGAGATCGAATCGGTAACAGAAGGAAACGAGAGCAAGATTGGAACTACACTGGACCGAACCTAGAACAAAAGTAGTGATGAGCAAAATCGGTCTTGATCGTAGAGTCTTAGCCTTGCTTTTGTAACGCAAGATCGATACCAAGACTGGGCAAACCTACCAATTGTCTTGCATTCGCTCATCACTGACAGGTGACAATGAACAAAATCAGCCTTGGTCTTAGAGTTTAGTCTTCATTTTGTAACGCAAAATCGAGACCAAGACTCCACCATACACGACCAACATTACAGTAGTCTTGCATTCGCTCATCGGGAAGAAGTAACGATAAACAGAATCCGTCTTAGTCTTGCTTTTGTAACGCAAGATCGATACCAAGACTCAACCGTGCAAGTCCAAGACTGTGCAAGCCTACCAATTGTCTTGCATTCGCTCATCACTAACAGGTGACAATGAACAAAATCAGCCTTGGTCTTAGAGTTGTAGTCTTCATTTTGTAACGCAAAATCGAGACCAAGACTCCACCATACACGACCAACATTACAGTAGTCTCGCATTCGCTCATCGGGAAGAAGTAACGATAAACAAAATCCGTCTTAGTCTTGCTTTTGTAACGCAAGATCGATACCAAGACTCAACCGTGCAAGACCAAGACTGTGCAAGCCTACCAATTGTCTTGCATTCGCTCATCACTGACAGGTGACAATGAACAAAATCAGCCTTGGTCTTAGAGTTTAGTCTTCATTTTGTAACGCAAAATCGAGACCAAGACTCCACCATACACGACCAACATTACAGTAGTCTTGCATTCGCTCATCGGGAAGAAGTAACGATACACAAAATCCGTCTTGGTCCTGGTTTTGTAACGCAAAATCGAGACCAAGACCCGACCGTGCAAGACCAAGACTACAATGTCGACTAGGAGCTACGGACTAGGAACTAACTCATCGGTAACAAGTAAGAGTGAATAAACTCGGTCTTGGTCTTGGTTTTGTGTCGCAAAACTCGACCGTGGAGGACCAAGACTACAATGGGATTGCATTTGCTCATCGGTAACAAGTACCCATGAACAAAATCAGTCTTGGTCCTGGTTTTGTACCGCAAAATCGAGACCAAGACTACAATGGTCTTGCCTTCGCTCATCGGTAACAAGTAACAATGAACAGACTCGGTCTTGGTCCTAGTTTTGTATGGCATAATCGAGACCAAGACCCGAACGTGCAAGACCAAGACTACAATGTCGACTAGGAACTACGGACTGGAAACTACCAACTCATCAGTAACGAGTAAGAGTGAACAACCTCGGTCTTGGTTTTGGTTTTGTATGGCCAAATCGAGACCAAGACTCGTCCGTGGAAGACCAAGACTACAATGGTCTTGCCTTCTCTTATCGGTAACAAGTAACAATGAACAGACTCGGTCTTGGTCTTGGTTTTGTACGGCATAATCGAAACCAAGACCCGACCGTGCAAGACAGACTACAATGTCGACTAGGAACTACCAACTCATCAGTAACAAGTAAAAGTGAACAACCTCGGTCTTGGTCTTGGTTTTGTATGGCCAAATCGAGACCAAGACTCGCCCGTGGAAGACCAAGACTACAATGGTCTTGCATCCGTTCATGACTAAACAGACTCCCGGCGCTCTAGAGCGTCTCGCATCCCTCTTCCGCTCCCTTCGTTCCGCCGCGGAAATCCCGCCGCGTGGAAAGGGAATGCACCGCGAATCGATCCCTCTTTTAACGGGCGCAAGCTACTGTACACAGGATGTACGACCCGCTCTACAACCCCGTACTACGCACTCTGCGCAGTTACGGGGTTATAGAGATTTTATAACCCCGTAACGAGAGTCGCTGCCTGCGTGGAGGGACGAGGCCTCCTCTGCGCAAGCGCCGCGAAAAGCGCTCCAAGGTTTATCGAGATGTGGGACGAGCCGAGGAATTATTACCCAACTCGTGGGCAATTTGACCAATCTGTTCCTCATTTCGATACGTGCCCGGGAAAAAAACGATTCTGGTTTGGATGCGGTCGAAACATGACGCGATCGAGTCCAGACAATTAACTCGACTCGATTGTACGTATTTAAACAACACCCATCGAAGAGAGGAATCGATATTCGCCTCGCGCGATATTTCATCAATTTTCCCGACTTTCAAACATCATTCGCACAGCGGCTTTGTGGTTACATTCGCAATCGATTTGCCCCGATACGTGCCAATCGATCGAACGCACCCTTCGCTGAAACTCCCAGAAATTTCCAAAGCCACGATGAAAATTACCAAGGACTGATAAAGTATCGCTGACCTAGAACGGAGAGGACCACCGCGAATAGACAATCGTTCCACGGTTTCATCTGATTTCAGCAGCTGATTGCAAAGTTATCGAATTAAGGTGACGTGCAAGGGGCGTCGAAGAGGTTTTGTTTATGAACAGACAATCGTTCCACCGTTTCATTTAATTTCATCAGCTGATTGCAAAGTTACCGAAGTAAGGTGACGTGCAAGGGGCGTCGAAGAGGTTTTGATTTAATGTCATCAACTGATTGCAAAGTTACCGAATTAAGGTTAGGTGAAAGGGGCGTCGAAGAGGTTTTGTTTATGAATAGACAACCGTCCCACCGTTTCATTTAATTTCATCAGCTGATTACAAAGTTGCCGAATTAAGGTGACGTGAAAGTGGTGTCGAAGAGGTTTTGTTTATGAATAGACAACCGTTCAACCGTTTCATTCAATTTCATCAACTGATTGCAAAGTTACCGAATTAAGGTGACGTGAAAGGGGCGTCGAAGAGGTTTTGTTTATGAATAGACAACCGTTCCACCGTTTCATTTAATTTCATCAGATGATTGCAAAGTTATCGAATTAAGGTGACGTGAAAGTCGTGACGAAGAGGTTTTGTTTATGAATAGACAACCACCGTTTCATTTAATTTCATCAGCTGATTTTGCAATCTCGGATTTTAGTGCGTGGGGAATACATCATATTTAATTAAGCTCTAGACAATGAATAGAGTGAAAGTGGAACGAATTTTTCCGCGAGGGAAATATGACATAAAATAAAATTTCCTATTTACGGGGCTTCAAGACGACGTACACTGGCTTCTGCGGAATCTTTCCCGGGGGGTGTAAAGAATATATTCCTCGATATTTCCGCGCACGTTGACATCCCCGACGTCGGCCATATTTCCCCGCTCCCGAGTGTCGGGAAAAGTCGTCGAGGAAAATCACCGGCGACGGGAAAAGCCGGTGCTTCGTAAACGCATCCCCCGAGCCAAGGTGGACGCAATTTCAACCTCACCGCATAAACTTAAGGCGAAGTGAAACCCCCCTCAAATCAGTCGATTCGAATAAGACATTTTTTTTAAGGGTATTGGATAGAACTGTATCCAAGTTGTATCCACCTTAAGGTGAAGTGAAACCCCCTCAAATCAGTCGACTCGAATAAGACTTTTTTTTTAAGGGTATTGGATAGAACTGTATCCAAGTTGTATCCACCTTAAGGTGAAGTGAAACCCCCCTCAAATCAGTCGATGCGAATAAGACATTTTTTTTAAGGGTATTGGATAGAACTGTACCCAAGTTTTATATACGTTAAGGTGAACTGAAACCCCCCTCAAATAAGTCGATTCTAATAAGACTTTTTTTTTTAAGGGTATTGGATAGAACTGTCTCCACGTTGTGTATACCTTAAGGTGAAGTAAAACCCCCTCAAATCACTCGATTCGAATAAGACTTTTTTTTTAAGGGTATTGGATAGAACTGTATCCAAGTTGTATCCACCTTAAGGTGAAGTGAAACCCCCTCAAATCAGTCGACTCGAATAAGACTTTTTTTTTAAGGGTATTGGATAGAACTGTATCCAAGTTGTATCCACCTTAAGGTGAAGTGAAACCCCCCTCAAACCAGTCGATTCGAATAAGACATTTTTTTTAAGGGCATTAGATAGAACTGTATCCAAATTGTATCCACCTTAAGGTGAAGTGAAACCCCCTTCAAATAAGTCGATTCTAATAAGACACTTTTTTTTAAGGGTATTGGATAGAACTGTCTCAAACTTTGACACATGACTTGTGAGCACCGAGGAATTATCCTGATACTTTCAAAATGTGGATTTTTGAAAACAATTTTTTAACTTCGCCCAGACCAAATCCAAATTGGTGTCGAGCTCTCATATTTCCATAGACACCCAATTACCGAGGACTCTAATATGAGAAACGAAAGTGTCAGGACAATTATATGACAGTGACAATTACGTTTTTCATATTGGAGCCCTCAATAATTGGACGTCGATCAAAATATGAGAGCCCAACGCCATTTTGGTTCTGGTCTAGGCTAAGTAAAAAGACAATTTAGAGCACTCTGGTAATCAATAAACCCGCATTTGAAAGAGAAAAAGGCAAAAAAAGTGTCATATACCCTTCAATGCTAAAACGATGGTAATACGAGGTCTCGCAGTGAAAATTTAGTTGACATGGAAATCACAGATGGCGCAGGGGGTCTCTCTGCAGTCAATTAGAGCCTCGGAAACTATGAATCCAAGGGATTTCTGGAGTTTTACTTCGATTTTTTTATAATCCTTGTACAACAACGACAGGGGGAGTATGCCATTTAGTGCAATACCCAATATAATTCAATTAAATACTTCACAATAATTCAATACAAAAGTTCCTTGAAGTGAAGATTCAATACAAAAGTTCCTTCAAATCAATCGATTCGAATACAACACTTTTTTTAAGAGTACTGGACCAAACTGTCCGAGACTTTGACACATGACTTGTGATCATCTAAGAATTGTCCTGACACATTTAAAATTTGGTTATTTGGAAAAAAAGGTTTGAACTTAGCCGAGACCAGAATCAAAATGGCGTCGAGCTCATATTTTGATCAATATCCAATTATTGAAGATTCCGATATGAGAAACGAAAGGGTCAGGACAATTTTACGACAATTTAGAACACTCTGATAATCGGTAAACTCGCATTTGAACGGGATAAAGGCAAAAAAAGTGTTTTATGCGCTTCTATACTAAAACGATGGAAATAGGAGGTCTCGGAGTGAAAATTTAGTTGACATGGAAATCACAGATGGCGCAGGGGGTCTCTCTGCAGTCAATTAGCGCCTCAGAAACCATGAATCCAAGGTATTTCTGGAGTTTTACTTCGATTTCTTTACAATTATTGTACGAAAACGACAGATGGAGCATGCCATTTAGTACAATACCCAATATAATTCGACATAGCTGTAAATATAAAAACAAACGTCAGTACTGTAGGTATTTAGAGGAATCTTTTTTACCGACGTCGATCAAGTTCCTCGAGGTGTTTCACTTCACCTTAACAACGAAAAAACGTCTTCTCGACGGGTTGCTTTTTTTCTCCGGTCACGCGACTGATACGCGCGATTTTTCCGACGTCGCGGGGAATTTTACTTCGCTCTCGGCGCGCATACGCGTCTTCATTACCGGTAGGGAAAAAAAAAAAGAGAAAACGCGCCCTTTTGTAGCGGCGCAACAAACCCCGCGAGAGCCGGGAGCGACTTTTATCCTCGTCGTGAGCTTTTCCTTATCTGTGTCACCGCGCCCGGGAAACGCGCCCACGGCGGCGACGCCACTGCAATCGCCCGATTCGAGCGCATTGTTTCCCCGGGGCCGAGCTCGGGCGGACTCGGCAAACCTCGGGGGATCTCGGGAAATCTCGGACGCACACGGGGCGATTCGAAAATACCCGGGAAATCTGCCGTACCCTGACAGATTGCAATGTGACGTTTTTACCTTTTCTGATTACTATTTAAGGTGTTATGAGAGTGTCATATANTTTTTTACAAAAAATGTTGAGAATACCTGTGAAGAAATTTGGAAGAAAGTGAAATTTCATGAATTTTAGGATCTTCCTTATAATTAAGAAACTCGGTAGAGTTGCGCGCCAAATATATATATACATGCATACATACATATATGACACTTATATATAATATATATGCGCCGAATAATTTGAAACTTCGGCACATGAGGAAGAACACGATTCTCATAAAATTTAACTTTTCAAACAAAAGTTTTTGTGTTTATCCCAGGCTGGTACCAAGGATACATATTTTTTAATTCTTTTGAAAAACGAAGCTTCTGCAATCCGAGTGTGCCAAATCGCTTCAAACTTCACAACGTGAATATAGAGGCTATAAGGAAGGTCGGGCCACTAAGAAAATTTGATTTTTGACAAAAAATGTTGAGAATACCTGTGAAGAAATTTGGAAGAAAGTTGAATTTCATGAGTTTTAGGACCTTCCTTATATTAAGAAACTCGGTAGAGTTTCGCGCCAAATATATATATAGAGGCGCAAAACTCAACTTAGTCATTGTCTACGATGTTCAGCCTGGTCTTCATATTTACGGTACAAAGTTTGAAATGATTCGGTACACCCAGTTCGGAGAAAGGTTTCATAAACGAGACCTTTTTGGTGCCACTTTCATATTACAGCTGACAGTTCAGTTTCGTGTGTCGTGAAATTATCTTTGCATCGTGGAATATATTTAGTTGTCGGCGATGGAGACGCCACTGCGATCCGCCGATTCGGTCGACAATACAAGTCTATTGTCTCGCTGTCACCCCACTCGGAGGGAACTCGGGCAAACTCGGGGGAGCTCGGGGAAACTCGGGGGAGCTCGAGGAAAGTCGGGGAAACTCGGGGAAACTCGAGGCAACTGGAGGAGATTCAGGAAAACTCGTCTCCGAGACGTCCGTACCCAGCACCGAGCGATTGCGCGTCATGCGCTTCCTACATGTCAGGAGAATCGCTAGTACAGCGACAAGTCTTGTCGAGGGAAAACTGTCGTGGAATAAGTCACTGAACATGAATTCACAACGAAACATGTCGCGGGTGTTTCGAAGCCGAAGATCATTTTTTTTTCCCGGACCTCTGTGACCTATATACAATTTTGCAAATCAATAAGCGAATATTCGTAACAATAAATTCATCCGAAATCATCCCACCGAAATATAAGACTATCGCATCCAATGACAATGCATGTCCTTTTTAATAAAACAAATTAATTCATCCAATTTTCCCGCCCCTCCATGACCTATCTACAATATTATAAATCAATACGCGAATATTTGTAACAATAAATTCATCCGAAATCATCCCACCGAAACATAAGACTATCGCATCCAATGACAATGCATGTCCTTTTTAATAAAACAAATTAATTCATCCAATTTTCCCGCCCCTCCATGACCTATCTACAATATTATAAATCAATACGCGAATATTTGTAACCGTGACAATATATTCATCCGAAATCGCCCCACCGAGATATCAGATTATCGCATATGACAATGCATGTCTTATATAATAAAATAAATTATTTCATCCAATTTTCCCGCCTCTCCATGACCTATGATACAATACTATAAATCAATAACCGAATATTCCTAATAATAAAAATCAGTTCATCCGAAATCTCCCCACCGAGATATCAGATTGTCGCATATGACAATGCATGTCCTATCTAATAAAATAAATTATTTCATTAAATTTTCCCGCCTCTTCATGATGTATAATACAATACTATAAATCAATAACCGAATATTCCTAATAATAAAAATCAGTTCATCCGAAGACTTTCCACCGAGATATCAGATTATCGTGTATCCTCCTATTCTATCTCGTGAATCTCGAGAAATGATGTTCTCGGTATATGTAAAGTGGCCGCACCTCGGCATAACCGAGTTAGCGAACTCGCGTTTATGCAGACTTTTTGATGGTTTTCCAGTATTTCAGAATTACCCTGTATACCGTTTTAGTGGTATCTCGTAAGACGCGCGATACGGACCACAAGAGTTAGAGCGCAACTAGTTACCGGGCCGGAAGTTATAATCATTACTGTAATTAAAGTTTCCCCTTCCTGCACGTAATACGCACACCCTGCCACGCCCCATTTCCCTGTATCCGTTTCGTGGAGTAGTTTAAAGCTATCGCTGTAAAAAAAGGGAAACGACATTTCGTTTTTCGTTGAAGCGCTCGCAGCGTTTTCCCGGCTTCCAGGGCTCTTTCCGTCCTCACGGGTTACGGAACCTGTAACAATGGTGATCTGCTCCGAGAAGATCAACGAGAGCACTGTAACTTAGAGCAACCATATTCCTTGGGGTCATTTACAGTCATTCCTGCACCAGATAAACGTGTTTTACCATCTCGGAGATCCATTTTTCTTCCTTTCTAACGTTCTCAGCGCTTCGTCCGTCTCTGCTCTCAATTGATATCCATGATTCCTGGAGAGCGGCAGTTCCGCACCAAATACATTTGTGCACGAAGGACTATTCACGAGGAAATCAGTGAAAACGATTCTCTTCTTCGAGAACCAATTGAGTATGATAAACAACAATGCGAATCGATAACAAGGGACCTTCGGCTTTAAAATTGCAAAAATGTTTCGATGATTTATGATTTCCAGTCATTTTGGTTACGATTTCCGCGCCAAATACATATGCGCATGAGGGACTATTCACGAGGAAATCAGTGAAAATGATTCCCTTCTTCGAGAACCAATTGAGTATGATAAACAACAATGCGAATCGATAACAAGGGATGTTCGGCCTTAAAATTGCGACAATGTTTCGATGATTTACAATTTCCAGTAATTTTTGCTTGCGATTTTCGCGCCAAATACATATGCGCATGAGGGACTATTCATGAAGAAATCAGTGAAAACGATTCCCTTCTTCGAGAACCAATTGAGTATGATAAACGACAATGCAAATCGATAACAAGGGACGTTCGGCCTTAAAATTGCGACAATGTTTCGATGATTTACAACGACTTCTAGTAATTTTTGCTTGCGATTTCCGCGCCAAATACACATGTGAACGAGGTACTATTCACGAGGAAATCAGTAAAAACGATTCTCTTCTTCGAGAACTAATTGCGAAGGATAAACAATAATGCGAATCGATAACGAGCCCGACGCCATTTTGGTTTTGGTCTGGGCTAAGTTAAAAATTGTTTTAAAAAATCCAAATTTTGAACGTGTCAGGACAATTTTTAGATGATCACGAGTCATGTGTCAAAGTTGCGGACAATTTGGTTTAATACCCTTAAAAAAAATTGTTGTATTCGAATCGACTGATTTGAGGGGGGTTTCACTTCACTTTAAGGTGGATACAATTTGGATAGTTCTATCCAGTACCCTTAAAAAAAAATGACAATCGAATCACTTCACACTTCACGTTAAGATCCTCAGGCGAGGTCGGTAGGGTTCTTTTGCAGCAGAGGCGTTGCCGTTGTGTGCAATTTATTAGCGAATCGGTCCATTTGATTAACGGAGGCGGATCCCCTCGGTAAAACGTCTTTGACGTGGAAATGGCAACAGGCCAGATGCGAACGAGCAAGCTGGCGCACCTGCTGAGGATCCAGTAGGTCACCTAGTTAAGGCCGTGCGATAACAAGGAGGATCCTCTGGAAATGTCAATGGTAACTATCCTGAGCGAAATCTATGACTCTATAATATTCCATTGGATAATCTGGACTGGCTGAAACGGAATAAATTTCCCCTGTCGAAAGTAGTGTCCCATTAATTTGCGATTCCTTTCTCGCTTGCAATGATTTTCCATCTCTGCAGTTTATCTTGCCATGTTGTCGAAAATAGTGTCCCATTAATTTGCGATTCCTTTCTCGCTTGCAATGATTTTCCATCTCTGCAGTTTGTCTTGCCATGTTGTCGAAAATAGTGTCCCATTAATTTGTTATTCCTTTCTCGCTTGCAATGATTTTCTATTTCTGCAGTTTGTCTTGCCACTCTGTTGAAAATCGTGTCCCATTAATTTGCGAGTCCTTTCTCGCTTGCAATGATTTTCCATTTCTGCAGTTTGTCTTGCCATGTTGTCGAAAATAGTGTCCCATTAATTTGCGATTTCTTTCTCGCTTGCAATGATTTTCTATTTCGGCAGTTTGCCTTGCCACTCTGTCGAAAATAGTGTCCCATTAATTTGCGATTTCTTTCTCGCTGGTAATAATTTTCGCGTTCTTTTTTAGCGCCGCCATAATTACGTACTGAAGTTTCAAGTGATTCGGTGCACCCAGTTTCATGAAAAGCTTCATAAATATTATATTTTGACGTTTTATATATGTAGAATGACCCTTTCATATCACCTTAATACGAACACGTTCAAATTCGACCACGAATGTGTGAAACAGAGTCGATGCAGATCACGTCATCATATCGCGTGATTATGCGGAATTAGTGATAACCCCGAGCAGGAGATACAACAAACGCTGGATGATAAAGAGATGATTATAATACGAGTAATGAGGTTTTGTGACGAGATGACAATTGCAAATTAAATGTAAGGACGAGTTTAAGGTAATGAATTACTATTTTTATCATCAATGTATGTTAGTACCGCTTCGCCCAAAGCCGGGAACACCGAACGCGTAAGCGCATTTGGTGAATAAATTGTTAATAATAATTCACTTTAATTTAGAAGTTTTATTGCCGAAGCTCTGAATTTCTGTTTAAAATTCCTCGTTAAAATTTAGTCCTCGATAAATGCCGGTAATAATGAAAACTTCCATCTCGTCCCCTTGTAGGTCATATGCAGCAAACAAAACGTTATATAAACAATTAACAATAATCCTCTTTAATTTAGAAGCTTTATTACCAACGCCCTGATCTTCTATTTATAATTCCTCGTTAGAATTTAGTCCTCTATAAATGCCGGTAATAATTACCCCTAGAAACCTTCACTGCTTATTCTTGTCAGTTATGTACAGCACACAAAACGTTATATAAATAATCAATAATAATTCTCTTTAATTTACAAGTTTCATTACCAACGCCCTGATCTTCTGTTTATAATTCCTCGTTAAAATTTAGTTCTCGATAAATGTCGGCAATAATTACCCCTAGAAACCTCCATTTCTTCCCCCCGTAAGTCATATACAGCAGGCAAAACGTTATATAAATAATCAATAATAATTTTCTTTAATTTACAAGGTTTCTTCTGTTTATAATTCCTCGTTAGAATTTAATTCTCGATAAATGTCGGTAATAATTACCCCTAGAAACCTCCATTTCTTCCCCTTGTAGGTCATATACAGCAGGCAAAACATTATATAAATAATCAATAATAATTCTGTTTAATTTACAAGTTTTCTTCTGTTTATAATTCCTCGTTAGAATTTAGTTCTCGATAAATGTCGGCAATAATTACCCCTAGGAACCTCCATTTCTTCCCCTTGTAGGTCATGTACAACAGGCAAAACGTTAGTACATATTTCCCCGCCAAGAAGTTCGGTTGAGTTTCGCAGCAAGTACATGTTCATTCGTACCTCGCTGCATGCATGCCTGAGGCTACCGACTGCACTCGATAGAACTGCAGGATGAAAAAGAAGAGATTCATCCAGGAGGACTTGAAAGTTCTGCCCGACGATTTTCAACTCGTGGAACTCCATTTTCTGTACAGGCAACCAGTCGGTTGACTCCCACAACTAATTAGTTCGGTTTCCATTACAAAGTTCTTTGCTAGTAAATTTGGCCCTCGGAGTAGAGCGTTTAATTAGCAGATTTCAAATGGAAGGTTCCATCGGAAATGTATTGATCTGGAGATCAAGTACTGTGTTGAAAAAGATATTATAATTGGATAATATTTTTCTTGGAAGTTTTACTCAAACGGTGTACTTATTTTTTTAACGCATTTCCAAATAAACGTTATGACACGTGGGATAAATTTAGTACATTAGTGTATTAAATTTATAACGTATGTTATCATTTTGTGGAGACCTGCGTGGAAGATATAAAATATAAAAGACTTTTAGAATATTAGTTGAATAATTTTCCGACTCAAGAATACCGCAACAGAACATCCCCGATATTTTGTTGTACATCTCGTTTAAATTTCTTTAAAAATAAACTTACGGTAAACGATCATAAAATTAAAAACTCATATAAATAAAATTTTAAACAATATGTGCTACGTAACTTTCGGATATCAAATTCATAATTTTCCTACGCAATTTTACAGAATTACGGCATGATACTACAAACTTGTAAGATAATTGAAAATTATGTAATAAATGTATACTAATTCCCTGTTAAGACGTCAAATTTATGATTTCACTCCAACCTTGTGTACTGAAAATGTACGAATTTTATGAATAATTTAAACAGGGTAACAAATAATCCATCTTGCCATCAATCACAATAGCGAGATAAAAGTACTCTGCCTCATCTTCTGGAAGATGTCAATTTTCTTGTTCTTGACTTATTTCGTTAATCCAGATTCTCATTAATAAATAGGACACAATATCGACACAAAAGTATTCTGGCTCATCATCTGAAAAATGTCAATTTTCATGTTCTTGCCTGACTTCGTTAATCCAGATTCTCATTAATAAATAGAGCCGCCTCGTTTCGCTATCGAAATCGAAAAACGTTTTTCCAGATCGATGCAATTTACCGTTGATTTGATGCAGGGGATCAACGAGACAATCGGAGATGGAAGATCAGCTGAATACCAAGAGAGACTAGGGTATCTATACGGAAAGATGGCGTCATGTCAGCTTCGAATTGGTTCGCTCGGGTGGAATCTAGTGCATTACCTACTTCTCGTCTGGCGGTAACGAGGAGAATTCTCAGTAAGCGTCTATGGTAACTATCTTGCCCAGAATCTATGACTCCGGAATATTCCCTGGAGAAATAGGCGGCGAATCAAGCGATAGAGTAAATTTTCCGCCTCGGAAGTTCGCCTGAGTTTCGCACCAAGCGCACGTTCGTCGATTTCCCAGTTCGGTCTGTCCCAATGACGAAACAAAATTCTAGTAAATCTCTGGAGACTTTTTACGAGCCTCAATAAAGGCTCTGCAAACAACCAACAATGGTCTCGAAATGACGCGAAGAGCTACTCCCTGAAAATAATATTTAAGGTGATATGAAAGAGTCAGCCTATGTATATCTGAGAAGTCAAATTTTTGGAGCAAGTATTCTCCTTATTAGGTGTATCGATTCGTTTCAAATTTTACCATGTGAGTATGGAGGCTCTAAAGTAGGTCTTGAAACTCACCGAATTTATTTATTTATATCTGTGAAGACAAATCTTTGCAGCAAGTATTCTCCGTATTAGGTGTGAATATGGAGCTAAAGTAGGTCCTGAAACGCACGAAATTTCATTTTTCATCGAAAAATGTATTTATTTACCATGGACTAGACCCAACATGGCGTGGTCCGCGCGCGTTTGACTTTTGACACTTGACAACCATATCACCTTAAGGTGACATGAAAGAGTCAGTCTATGTATATCTGAAAAGTCAAATTGTTGGAGCAAGTATTTTCCTTATTAGGTGTATCGATTCGTTTCAAATTTTACCACATGAATATGGAGGCCCTAAAGTAGGTCCCAAAATTCACAAAATTTATTTATTTATATTTATGAAGACAAATCTTTGCAGCGAGTATTCTCCGTATTAGGTGTACCGATTCGTTTCAAATTTTACCACGTGAATATGGAGCCCTAAAGTAGGTCTTGAAACGCACGAAATGTCATTCTTCATCACAAAATTTATATTATGAACTAGAACCTACATGGCGTGGTCCGTGCACGTTTGACTTTTCACACCTGACAACCATATCACCTTATGGGGATATGAAAGAGTCAGTCTATGTATATCTGAGAAGTCAAATTTTTAGAGCAAGTATTCTCCGTATTAGGTATATCGATTCGTTTCAAATTTTACCACGTGGATATGGAGGCCTTAAAGTAGGTCCTGAAACTCGTGAAATACCATTCAGTATACCATTTTTATTTACTTATTATAGACTAGACCAACGTGGTCTGTGCACGTTTGACTTTTCACATCTGACAACCATATCACCTTAAGGTGATATGAAAGAGTCAGCTTATGTATATTTGTAAAGATAAATCTTTGGAGCAAGTATTCTCCGTATTGGGTGTATCGATTCGTTTCAAATTTTACCACGAGAATATAGAGGCCCTAAAGTAGGTCCTGAAACTCACGAAATTTCATTTTCCATACAAAATTTATTTATATATCATGGACTAGAACCAACATGGCGTGGTCCGGGCACGTTTCCGACATTTTACGCTTATTGAAGGAGTGGAATCGAAAATAAACAAAACCATGGCGAATTATGCCCATATGTCGAACTAGCTCCGTGTTCAAAGGGTTAAAGAAATAAATAAATTAAAAAAAATGTTTGCGAGCTCCTCCGATTTCGCCAAAACTTGTAGTCGTATTTTCGAGTAAACATGGCTGACACTCTTCTTCCTCTACTGCGACAGCTTCTATTTAAAAAATAAAAAGTGCCTCCGAAATTCGACTTCTTTTCCCAGAACCAAAAGTATCCAAAAACCGATGACGGAACAAACGAAAATGTAAAAAATAGTTGCGCTATCGAGTCCTGTGGCGCGAAGAGAAAATTGAAAAAGGTTTCCCCAAAAAGTTATTTTTCAAAACGGGGAATGCTACATTTCATTGTGTACATATGACCTATATTGCGATGAGTCGGAAATCTAGTTTTTTTTTTTATTTCTGTTCATAGGTATTCCCTTTAGGAATTGGCAAATGCGTTACGTCGGGAGTTTACGGCTCGGTGATTACTCGATGATTACTCAGTGATTACTCACAGATTAGCACTCAGAGGATAAGCATTGACATCCGGAGTTATACAATTGTCCTACAGTTATCGAGCCTGACTTTTTCACGTGAACGGATTATGAAATCGTATCAATGGATCAACAGAGATCAGTGGAAGTCGACTATTAAGATGATATGAAAGACGCGGAGAAATTTAATCGAGGTCGATACAACATTAAAAATCTGTAAACAGATTTTTAAAAAATTGGAATTTCATAAATGTGCCCATAATTATGAAAGTGGTCTAAGTCATATATTTTTTGTTTCGAAATTACATCGAATTAATTTCGTTTGAAATAATATGGCGTGAAATAACTGATAAACTTATTTTTTTTTTAAATTTTGACTTAGACCACTTTCATAATTATGGGCACAAATCTCCCCATCGTCCTTAGGGCCTCCATATTCCCGTGGAAAAATTTGAAACGAATTGGTACCCAAATCAGGAAATACTTTCCCCGACAATTTGACCTCTCAAATATACATAGGCTGACTTTTTCATATCACCTTAATTATTTTGTATTAGCTCCCTACTCCTATTTTCTTAATTCGAAGACCAATCGTTTGATTCAAATAAACTGAAATTTATTTTCACAATTCGGAAGAAACATTATCATCCTGTTTATTCTATTTGTAGTGGAATAATTGTTCTTCAAATTAATAAATTATATCTTTGGTTCAATGAGATTTTTCTCGGCTTCCTATCCGAGTACCCGGGTATAGGTACCAACGTGCATAAACCATAAGCTGCATTTTCATAACCATAAATATTCCTTCACTCTTTTCCCGTACCTACCCATCTGAAAAATGGGTAATTTCAATATTCAATAGATACGAGCCTCCGGAGAGCAGCCGATCCAACGGGGGCAGAAGAACAGATAGTGGAACGTCTTCGATAGGGGGGAGGAAAAAAAGGAAGGAAAAAAAAATGGCGGAAGATGGGGCGCAAAGGGGCGAACGTGCGAACGCGAGAATGGACGCGGCCGGTCGGGGATACTGGGTCACGTGGTTTATTCCGGACGATAAGGAGGAAAAGGGGAGGAAAAGGGGAGGAAATGAAGGAAAGGAGCCGGGAAATTTGGAGGCCCGAGACCAGGGTGGATGCGCCCTTGACACGAGGCCGATGATTCGCGAAACGGACGAGTCGTTTGATTTAATCTCCGACTTCCACGACCAAGTCGTGGAGGGGATTGTGCCGAGGACGGCGGTTAAAGGGTCCGCGGGGAAAAAGCATCCCCCATCGATTGCTCTGTACCCGGAGGGGAAAGGTAATACCCGGAGGGGAAGGTAATCGGGCAGAAGCGCCCCGCGCTCGTGCGGAGAGAGACGAAACGAGGGTAGTTAAGACAAGGGTCCGATTAGCATGCCAAAGGCGATTCGCTCTTCTCCTGTGTCATATCCACGTGTTTTATGGGCAGGGTCCCAATCTATGGCGACACCCTTCGCTGGAACCGGCGTTAAGGCGATACTAAAACTATAGTAAAGTAAAGTAAAGGTTAACCGGCCGAGAGACTTTCCTGCGAACTGGATGCACCGAATCGTTCGAAATTTTTCCATGTGAATATGGAGGCCTTAAGGACGGTCTTGACCCTTATGAAATTTAATTTCTTTTAACCCTTTGCACTCCGATGTCGCATCTGATTCGACAATTACACAGCGATTTTAGAAAGTCGGAGCGCAAAGGGTTAAAATTGATTGTATTTAATTTTATGTAAAATATTCATAGAAAAATCCAACAGAAGGAAACACTTGTTATGGTGTCACGTCATAATAGTCTGCAATAGTAGCCGGAAAATAAGTCTTCAACGGTGGAAGATTATTGTAATTTTAAAAGACGAGCATCATGGAATCCTCGGGTGGACTCATGGGGCGTCATAAATATTCATAGAAAAATTTAACTGAAGGGAACACCTGTTATGGTGTCACGTCATAATAGTCTGCAATAGTAGCCGGGAAATAAGTCTTCAACGGTGAAAGATTATTGTAATTTTAAAATATGAGCATCATGGAATCCGCGGGTGCACTCATGGGGCGCTTAAATATTCATAGAAAAATCCAACAGAAGGAAACACCTGTTATGGTATCGCATCATAGTCTTGAATAGTAGCCGGAAAATAAGTCTTCAACGGTGAAAGATTATTGTAATTTTAAAAGATGAGCATCGTGGAATCCTCGGGCGGACTCATGGGGCGCCATAAATATTCATTAAAAAATCCAACAGAAGGAAACACCTGTTATGGTATCGCGTCATAATAGTCTGCAATAGTAGCCGGGAAATAAGTCTTCAACGGTGAAAGATTCTTGTAATTTTAAAAGATGAGCATTATGGAATCCGCAGGCGAATTCATGGGGCGCCATAAATATTCATAGAAAAATCCAACAGAAAGAAACACTTGTTATGGTATCACGTGATAATAGTCTGCAATAATAGCTGAGAAATAGGTCTTCAACGGTGGAAGATTATTGTAATTTTTTGGAGTAAATTAAATCCTTCTCCAGTGAAGAATTCCAACCACTAGCTAGGCCAAGTGAAGGCTGGATTTGCATTAAAAAAAAAAAAAAATACTAAATTGTTAGAATTTCACCGTTCTACCCGGGCCAATATTATCTCTAGTCATTGGTAATGTCGCGTTGTAACCGATTACTAATTTACATCGATAACTAATTCCCTCTTTCCTTGAGCTTCTATTTAACCGTTTTGCAAGTTTTATTTCATCTCCATTGAAAGCTTTTCCCTCTTTTAGAGTTTCCAAAAGGCATGACAAATTTCACATTTGCCTTCATTATACGACTTGGAGCGATGGAAGTAGCAGCCGCGTATAAAAACGTTAAATTTTAATTAAGGTACAGTCAAAATGTAATTAACCCAGGGGGTGGCGGGCGTAATCGCTACTTTTTCCAGCTCGACCCAGTGAATCAAAGTCACGGATATTTCGGAATTTTAATCGCCTGTTGGACCGTGACATCCAGATCTGCCTTCAACATATTTATGTCACGTTTTTTCCCCATGAATCTAGCGACAAGTCTCATAACGCTCTCCCGACAGAATTTATGTGCGCCAGAATTTTTATTTTTGGGGTTTATGCGTGAAATCATGAATTGTTATCGCGGATATTCTCATAGAGCTTATAAAAATAAATGGACGTGTATATGAAGGTAAGTGTCCTGAGGAAGTTGATTCTTTTTTTAATGGAAAATTATTCATTTTTTAGGTATTTCTTTTCCGCAACAAAACGATACAATCCGCTGTTACGAATAATCATAAATTTCATAAACTTTCAGTACATATGGAAAATTAGGACATGGTAAAATTATATATTTCACGTTTTAAGAGAGATCACATTTATCATAAATTTCTAAATATAACTTTATAACGTGTTATGACTTTGTGAAATTCTGGAGGAAAATCGCACACTAATTTTCTGAATTTATAACAGTTGTTTATAAAATACACAATTAAAGTGGTACAAAATTAGAAGAAGAACGCGTTGCCCGTGAAATTTCATTTTTCGAGAAAAATTTTGCATTTATCTCGGACAAGAGCGAAAGAAAGATTTTTTTTACGAAAAATGTAATTTCACGGGCAGCGCGTTCTTCCTTAGAGCCTCCATAATCAGGTGTTAAAGTTTCAGATAATTCGGTGCACCCAGTTTGGAGAAAAATTCTATAAATATATTGATTTTTTTGTACGTATACATGAGCCGATATTTTTGAAAGTGGTATATGACCATTTTTTCATACCTCGAGATATTTAAGCGTTTGCGATTGTATTAATTAAAAAATATTAGCAAACGTCAATCAATTCGGGTGATGTTCTTAACCCTATGAACCTATTAAGTTTGATTATGCAATAATAATTATTAAAATTGTTAAAGAAAATAAACGATATCTTAGCTCCAAATGGACTTATTCNAGTGAAATAATTAATTTTTTGAATTAAAAAAATATTCTTAACCCTATGAACCTATTAAGTTTGATTATGCAATAATAATTATTAAAATTGTTAAAGAAAATAAACGATATCTTAGCTCCAAATGGACTTATTCCACTTTCAATAATAACATACTATAAGAAATAAAAACAAGATGAAATATACGTCGAAATTTTTATAGACATTGGCTTTACTGAAATGGATTTTTTAACGTAAAAAATAATATTTACAATTACATAGTTGCTTTAAATATGATTATCAGAAATGGACTTATTCCACTTTCAAAAAAGAAATATTTTTGCGATAACATTTTATAGCTGAAATTCTTTCGATTACTTCATCAAGAAATCCTGCTCCATTGAGTGTGTGATTATAGATATAAAAAGAGGATATCTATACCTCACTAAAATTACCTTTAACTCACTTTTTTTTCCCCAAAAGTGGACTTATACCACTTAAAAAAAAAAAACGGCTTATATCACACTTTCATATCACCTTAAGGGCGGAAAATACCTCGCTGTCCGACCTCCTCCGAACACCCCCACGTTATCATTGCCTCCTCCATTATTATAAGCTCTATGACTCCTATGCTGTCCAATCACGTGTTAAAGTTCCAGATAATTCGGTGCACCCAGTTTGGAGAAAAGTGTCATAAATATTTTGACTTTTTTGTACGTATATATTACACTTTTATATCACCTTAAGGGCGGAAAATACCTCTCTGTCCAAACTCCTCCGAACACCCCCACGTTATCATTGTCTCCTCCATTTCTATAAGCTCTACGGCTCCTGCTGTCCAAAGTCATGGCTTCTTTGGCATTGGTCCACTTCCAAGCATTCAGGGGACCCACTTTGGAGCGAATCGGAGTACTCGTCCCTGTTTCAAAAGCGGAACCGGCGCGTACTTTAATTATGCAATTTACCAACGGCGTCACTCGCTCCGCTGAAAGCCTAGAAAGCGGGGTGTACGGAATCGTTAGCGAGAAGTAACGATTTCTTTCCCTGGCAATAAGTAGCCGCGTCAGTTCCCTTCGTAACGATTTTCCAAGACGTCGTAGAAAGTCTCCGAATAACTCCGGTCGACGAGTGTCAACGCGCGCTTTGCAGCGACGCCAGATCGAAAGGCGTTCATCGATCTAGGCGGAAACCCAGGCAACCCATCAAGTGGAATATACATAGATTAATCGTGTAAATTAGGTCTACAGATATAGCAAATGTATATCGTCTATTACCCACTTGAAAGATATCTAAAGGATATATATAAATATCTATGTCTATTGTAGATTAACACTAGAACAAAAGAACACTAGATCTAGGTGGGAACCCAGGCAACCCATCAAGTGGAATACACGTAGATTAATCGTATAAATTAGGTCTACAGGTATAACAAATGTATATCGTCTATTACCCACTTAAAAANAGGTAAATTAATCGTCTAAATTAGGTCTATAGGTGTAGCAAATGTATATCGTCTATCGTCCACCTAAAAAAATATCTAAAGGATATGTATAAATATCTATGTCTTTTGTAGATGGAAATTATATATCTACTATTGATCTACAAATATGTACTTATTTCTTGACGTATACAAAATATGTAATAGATCTAGTAGATATCTACCAAAGGTTAATCAACACCATTGAAAATACGTTTAGAAAAAATAAAAAGACGCCTCGTACAACCTAACATTTTTCATACATACTTAATGTTTATATCTAAATTCCAACTTGATAAAACTGTTAATTTCGTCCATACTCTGAATTTTTATTTACTTCCTCTTTGGCTGGGATGCGAGTTTATCGATTACCAAAGTGTTCTAAATCGTCGTAAAATTGTTATGACCCTTTCGTTTCTGATATTAGACCCTTCGATAATTGTATATTGATCGAAATATGAGAGCTCGACGCCATTTCGGTTCTGGTCTGGGCTAAGTTAAAGAATTTTTTTCCAAAAATTCAAATTTTGAATGTGTTAGGACAATTCTTAGATGATCAAGTGTGATGTGTGATGTGTCAAAGTTTCTGATAGTTTGGTCTAATACCCTTGAAAAAAAGTGTTGTATTCGAATCGACTGATTTGAAGGGGGTTTCACTTCACCTTAAGTGTTTTATCCTATTTCGGTATTCGACATGATTGGGGGTGGACGTACTTATTTCATACGCATCAGCTGTACAGAGTATATGTGGGCAATTTGAATCATCGATTACAGCTTCGTAGCAGGCGCTACGTAGCTGTAATCGATAATGCATGCTACGACTGCGAGGCAGAAGGGTTCCATTCATTGATTACAGTTTTGTAATGCGTAGGTTGCAGCAGCATTATTTATTACAAAGCATATAGGCCAGTAGGCGGTAATCGATGATTCACATGTCCCAAATAATGCGTTGCGAGTGTCATTGCATCTGGCACATTGCGTTCACTTCCATTACCCCTTATCACTCCAAGAATGTTAGAATAGTATTAAAAGTAAGCAGTATTACTGCCTGTGATAAGAGTTAATAAATAATAAAATTACTATAATTATGCACATCTTCTGCACTGAGGAAAAAAAGAAAAACGTTAATTGAACCGAAGAAATATTTTGTTAACTCAAAGAATAATCATTTGACTCAATTGAACTCCGATATATTGGATGCAACGTTTCTTCGGTATTATGACAATTTGAGTTTGAGTGAAATAATTAATTTTTTGAATTAAAAAAATATTTCTTCGGTACAGCAAATTTCAATAATTTTCAATAATTGTATATTGAACGAAATATGAGAGCTCGACGCCATTTTGGTGTTGGTCTGAGCTAAGTTAAACAATTTTTATGATAAATCCGATGAAAAATGAAAAATTGTCCTGACCCTTTCGTTCATCATATTAGAGCTTTCAATAATTGTATATTGATCGAAATATGAGAGCTCGACGCCATTTTGGTGTTGGTCTTAGCTAAGTTAAACAATTTTTATGAAAAATCCAAATTTTGTATGTGTCAGGATAATTCATAGATGATCAGGAGTGATGTATAAAAGTTTCGGACAGTTTGGTCTAATACCCTTAAAAAAAAGTGTTGTATTCGAATCGATTGAATTGAGGGGGGTTTCACTACACCTTAACAAGGTTACGTGTCCGGAGTTATTAAAACAAGGGAGCAATCGCTGAACCGGGAATTATTTCATGTCCGGGGGAAACAATTTCCCGGTATTACGCATAACAGAGAACGTAATCTTGCGTTTCATCGTACTCGAGAAGACGAGATCTTCCCGGGAACGTTTTCCGGGATATTCCCTTCTTTCGCAAATGTTCACATTTCAGCACCGCAATATTTCCGCAGGCCTTGAGTACGACAATCTAGAAACCGGGATCAACCAGGTTGTCGGGCTCGAGAATCTACGAGAAGAACGCAGCATCCAGGATTTACTTAAGATGATATGCAAGGCGCTGAGAAATTTAATCGACGTCGATAAAATTAAATTCATCTATACCGTTTTTGGTGGGAACGTCATTTTGAATACTCAAGGGTTAACATAAGCTGGCACGTCACGATACCGACATTTATATTTATGTCGGTCTTTTATAGTCTAGGTTGATAATTATACGACCTGAAACGTTCCATATGTCATTTCGGTAATGATGAAAGATCGATGTAAAACTGTCGAAATCCCAAGAATTCATTATTCTTACGACTCTTTAGGACCAACGTCGCCATCTGTGACGTTTAGCTACAACTAAATTTTTTCTCTAGAAACACGCGTTAGCCCCTAGACAAGCCAGCATTCTCTTGCAATCGTTGGTAAAAGCATTTTTCATATTTTTTCATCTGACTCTGTAATGTTTCATTTCTACGATATTCTAAATTGTTCGCTGGGAAATTTAATCAACGTCGTTAAATTGTTATAAAATTGTCCTCACCCTTTCCTTTGTCATATCAGAGCCTTCAATAATTGTATATTGATCGAAATATGAGAGCTGGACGTCATTTTGGTTCTGGTCTGAGCTAAGTTAAAAAATATTTTCGAAATATCCAAATTTTGAATACGTCAGGACAATTCTTACACGATCACGAGTCATGTGTCAAAGTTTCGGACAAAACCCTTAACATTATTTCTACCACGATTTTGTGTATACCTATTTAGACCAAAAGGTTTTGATGGAGCTGGAGGAAAATGATACCGCTGAATAAATTTAACAATTATTATAGGAAAACTCAAAACGTTAATTGAGAAAAAATTATTAAACTTTGGAAATAATTTCAAGTTAAAATTTTAAAAGGTGTCTTTTGACACCTTTGGTAGAAATAGTGTTAAAAACAAGTGTTGTATTCTAGTCGACTGACTTGAGGGGAGTGTCGCTTCACCTTAACGTTGGACATTACCCTTCACGGCAAACGCACCCAGCCCTGGACGGCGGCGGCCAAAGAGTGATAAAAACGCGGCAAATCCGGGATATATCTCGTTCCCGGCTGTGGGACTTTAAACAGCGGGCTTTGTACAGTCGGTTGCCGATCGCGACACGAGACATGCCCGCCGGAGGAGACTCCTCGCCCCCTCGGGAGGCGCCTAAGCCGGAGCCGAAGTAGGCCACGAGCTGTCCAATCGGAGCCGGGCACCAATGAGGGGCCGAAAGGCCGAAAGAAAAATCCGGGAAAAAAGAGCGGCGAGCCGAGACACGGAGTGAAAATGCGCCAGGTCGAGCCGAGCTCGATTCGCGGGACTTGAATGAGTTTCCGGACTTTTCTCCTCTCGACGAGGTGCTCGACCATCGGAAATGATTTCGGCCCCGGCGCCGCGCAGCGTTCGCGGATACTCGCTGATGCTGCGAATGCTGCACGGCACGGTCGTCCATGCAGAGAAATATTTCGTTCAATCAATAATGCTTCTCTTGGCCCAACCAATGATAAAAAGATCGACGTAAAACTGCCGAAATCCCGGGAATTCATTATTCTAACGACTGTTTAGGACCAACGTCGCCATCTGTGACGTTTAGCTGCAACTAAATTATTGCTCTAAAGCCCCGAGCCAGCATTTTCTTGCAATCGTTGGTGAAAGCATTTTTCATATTTTCCCATCTGACTCTGTAATGTTTCATTTCTACGCTATTCTAAATTGTTCGCTGGGAAATTTAATCAACGTCGTTAAATTGTAATTCATCTGTACCCTTTTGGTGGGAACGTCATTTTGAATACTCATGCGGTAACATAATTTGTCGCGTCACGATACAGACATTTATATTTATGCTGAAGTCTTTTACAGCCTATATTGAAAATTATACGAACTGAAGCGTTACATATGTCATTTCGGTAAAGTAATGACGAAGAGATCGACGTAAAACTGTCGAAATCCCGGGAATTCATTATTCTAACGACTGTTTAGGACCAACGTCGCCATCTGTGACGTTCAACTGCAACTAATTTTTTCCTCTAAAGACCCGCGTTAGCCCCGAGACCAGCCAGCATTCTCTTGCAATCGTTGGGGAAAGTATTTTTCATATTTTCCCATCTGACTCTGTAATGTTTCATTTCTACGCCATTCTAAATTGTTAGTTGGGAAATTTAATCGACGTCGTTATATTGCAGAGGGACTCCCTGTGCCATCTGTGATTTCCAGGTCAATTAAATTTTCACTCCGAGACCTCGTATTCCCATCGTTTTGGCATAGAAGCGCATACAACACTTTCTTGGCCTTTATCCCGATCAAATGCGAGTTTATCGATTACCAGAGTGTTATAAATTGTCATAAAATTATCCTGACCCTTTCGTTTCTCATATCAGAGCCTTCGATAATTGTGAATATTAATCGAAATATGAGAACTCGACGTCATTTTGGCTCTGGTCTGGGCTGAGTTAACAAATTTTGTTGAAAAATCCTAATTTTGAATGTGTCAGGACAATTCTTAGATGATCAGGAGTGATGTGTCAAAGTTTCGGACAGTTTGGTCTAATACCCTTAAAAAAAAGTGTTTTATTCGAATCGACTGATTTGAAGAGGGTTTCACTTCACCTTAAGTGCGTCACTCCGTTCACGAGCGGGCGATCCTCGAGAGCCGGAGGTGAATATATTTGCGGTTTCCCGAGGTTTCCCAACGTCAAAAGGACGATCGATGGTAAAGGTACTCTCTGATCATCCGACCCGGTGAATACTTCGATGATAGGACGAGTGATCGGACCTTTGGCTACAGAGGCGGCGGTTTCGAGCATTAATCCCTGGGAATTCAGTTAATTCCCTTCCGGCACTGATTTCGACATCGAGGAGTCAATGCGTCGACTCTCTGCTTCGTCGAGGACCTTTCTCGCATCTACGATGACGTTTACTGACTCGCAATTCGACATAATTGACAGACCCTGTAATGGTTGTTGCTTCATAGGGTACTTATTGCACGGTGAATTTATTAGTTGCCTTCTCACCCTGAGATAAAAAAACCTAGGAAATTTTTCGATCAACAGTAACAAAGAAATATTTTGTTAATTCAAGGAATAATTTGTTCACTCAAAGAATAATTTGTTCACTCTAAGAATAATTTGTTCACTCAAGGAATAATTTGTTCATTCAAAGAATAATTTGTTCACTCAAAGAATAATTTGATCACTCAAGGAATAATTTGTTCACTTAAAAAATAATTTGTTCACTCAAAGAATAATTTGTTCACTCAAAAAATATTCTGTTAATTCAGAGAATAATTTGTATACTTTAAGTAAACTCGAATAAGATGGATTGGCAATGTTTCTTCGGAATTATGACAATTTATTTGGGCTTATTCGAGTCAAATAATTATCCTTTGAATTAAACAAATATTTCTTGGCCCCCATTCAAAGAAGTATTTCCTTGATTCGTGCCATTTATTTCCTCTGTTTTCGGGATGTCACGAGAAAGAAACGGACCATCGGTATCTGTTGTGCAAAAACCACAAAATCTACCACATATTTCAAATTTAAAATTTCTAATTGTATACAACGCTTCTCCGGAATTCTGACAATTTATTTAAGTTTATTCGAGTCAAATAATTACCCTTTGTAATAAAAAAAATATTTCTCGGCTCCAATTCAAAGAAATATTTCCTTGATTCGTGCCATTTATTTCCTCTGTTTTCGGGATGTCACGAGAAAAAACGGCACATCGGTATCTGTTGTGCAAAAATAACAAAAACTGTCGCGTATTTGAAATTTCAAATTTCTAATTGTATACAACACTTCTCCGAAATCATGACAATTTATTTGAGTTTATTCACGTCAAATAATTACCCTTTGAACGAAAAAAAATATTTCTCGGCTCCAATTCAAAGAAATATTTCCTTGATTCGTGCCATTTATTTCCTCTTTTTTCGCGATGTCACGAGGAAAAAACTGCCCATCGGTATCTGTTGTGCAAGAACCACAAAATCTGTCGCGTATTTGAAATTGCGCGCCACAGGGAGGTATTCGAAATTGCGCGCTGCAGCGACTGCACTTTCCACCAGGACAAATCTGTACACCAGTTGCAAAGGACTGCCTTTCTCCCCGATCTGCCGATTGTACCGACCAAACAATATTCAGCAATCATCCTGCCGTTTCGACGAGCTCGATCCGAGAGAGTCCAACGAGTTTCCGGGAGTTTCCTCCCCTCGACGGGATGCTCGACCATCGGAAATGATTTCCGGCCGTTTCGAAGTCCGAATCGGTTGCGGGCTCTCTGCGAGCTCTCGGTGAGAGCGCGTTCGAGGCCACTGTCAGGTTTCGGCACGTCAAACTGTCAAATAGACGTCCCATTGTAAACATATAGGTTGCCGTTAGGAGATCGAACGCGGAAACGTATCGTTGATTACGCTCCGCGGCCCGTAAATGCTTCACTTCGTGACAGGGATGAACAATGGTCACCGAAACGCCCGAATAAATTCCGCCCATCTCTTTGACCCCAAAACGCGACTCGCAAGACGTCGAAAATTTGCGATTTTGACGAATCCATGGCTCTATTTGCAAACGGGATTGGATGGACCTCGAAGACCTGAGATAGAGATAATTCTATGGCTTTATTCCCAGATGCGATTCGAATGAAGTCGAAAATCTGCGATCGCGACAATTATAGGGCTCTATTTTCAAGCGCGATTCGAACGATGTCGAAAATTCGCGATTGCGACAATTATACGGCTCTATTTTCAAGCGCGATTCGAACGACGTCGAAAATCTGCGATTTTGACGAATGGATGGCTCTATTTCCAAACGGGATTCGATAGACTTCGAAGACCTGAAATCGAGATAAATCTATGGCTTTATTCCCAAACGCATTTCGAAAGACGTCGAAAATCTGCGATTGCGACAATTATAGGGCTCTATTTTCAAGCGCGATTCGAACGATGTCGAAAATTCGCGATTGCGACAATTATACGGCTCTATTGTCAAGCGCGATTCGAACGACGTCGAAAATCTGCGATTTTGACGAATGGATGGCTCTATTTCCAAACGGGATTCGATAGACTTCGAAGACCTGAAATCGAGATAATTCTATGGCTTTATTCCCAGACGCGATTCGAAAGACGTCAAAAATTCGCGATTGCGACAATTATAGGGCTCTATTTTCAAGCACGATTCGAACGACGTCGAAAATCTGCGATTTTGAAGAATGGATGGCTCTATTTCCAAACGCGATTCAATAGACTTCGAAGACCTGAGATAGAGATAATTCTATGGGTTTATTCCCTGATGCGATTTGAAAGACGTCAAAAATTCGCGATTGCGACAATTATAGGGCTCTATTTTCAAGCGCGATTCGAAAGACGTCGAAAATCTGCGATTTTGAAAAATGGATGGCTCTATTTCCAAACGGGATTCGATAGACTTCGAAGACCTGAGATAGAGATAATTCTATGGCTTTATTCCCAAACGCATTTCGAAAGACGTCAAAAATTCGCGGTTGCGACAATTATAGGGCTCTATATTCCAGCACGATTCGAAAGACGTCAAAAATCTGCGATTTTTGTATGGCTCTATTTCCAAAGGGGATTCGAAAGACGTCGAAGACCTGCGATTCCGACAATTCTATGGCTTTGTTTCCAAACGTAATTCGAATGAAGTCGAAATTCTGCGATTCTGACGATTGTAGAGACGCCGTTTTTGAGATTCGTATAACGATATTCAATGAACACTATGCCTTTGTTTCCAAACGCGATTCGAAAGACATCGAAGACCCGCGACCCCAACAATTCGATGGCTTTGTTTCCAAACGCGATTCGAAAGACGTCAAAAATCTGCAATTCCGACGAATGAACGGCTCTATTTCGAAACGCGATTCGAATGACTTCGAAGACCTGCGATCCCGACAATTCCATGGCTTTATTTCCAAACGCGATTCGAAAAATATCTAAAATCTTCGATTCCGACGATTGTAGAGACGTCATTTTTGAGATTCGTATAATGATATTCGATGAACACTATGGCTTTGTATTTATACGGGACTTGATTGACGGGGCATAGTGCCAATAAAGATAGTCGGGATACACCCATATACGACCTACATCCATTGTTTTCAACCGATGTATAAACGTTTATTAGCAAAAAGCAAAAAAACACGTATTTCCTCATTTGTCTTTCCCATCACATGGCGTGAATAGAACTTAAGAAGGAGTGCTTCTTCAATAGATATTACAAACAAATTTCGCCCGAAGGATAGTTCACCCCCTTAAGATGGTGTAGCATTCCTAGACAATATCCGTGTTTTTTCCATCCTTATACAAAATACATTAATGCCAAGTTTCGTCGAAATTCCTCCCCTGCTTCTACGAAAAATGATATAAAAAATCCAATTTTCGCCAAACTTTGGGGAGTTGTTTCCCCCCTTAAACATGGACCATTGCAGATAAAAAAAACACGTATCTCTTAGATTTTTGTGTTCTTCAACATATATGAAGATCAATAAGATCGGCGGCGGACACTTGGGAACGTTTCCTTCTAAGCCAAGGCCCCTACGACATAACAGGCCCTTGTCACTGTCCCTCTTTCGAGAGGTGGAGCTGTCAAAGTGACGACCGGTCGTAAAGGTGTAGGAAGGGCCAAACGCGAAAATGTATCGTCGATCATGTTCCCGCAGGTCGTAAAGGGTTCGATTATGCGCGTAGGCGGCAGACGTTATCAATAGACGGTGTCATGGTGGACGCATCGTAGCCGTGCCATGATCGATCATGTTATTTGCTCCGTACCGCACTCCGTGCATCTCCGCGCGAGGCGGAAGAATCGATAAATGTCGTATCCGCGATACGTGATTGCGCCTTTCTTCCCGTTTCCTGCGGGTTTACGTGCCCGTCGCCCTCGAGATGCCGAACGTGGAATATCCGTAAATTAATCGTATATAAATGTTTATTGAACGTCCCAACCCCTGAAGCTCTATAAGAAGTATTCTTTCACTTGTTAGATATTGCCGTTTGGAAATCTTATTGTTTATATAAATACGAAACACCCAATGATATTTCTATAGCTGCATTTCATCTTGAATTAATAAGACAAATATTACGGAAATGCCATTTAACCCTTTCGCTACTAACGATGACTATAATCACCCAACGCCTGACGCTCGTTAATAAGTATTCTTTTCATTTGTTAGATATTGTCGTTTGGAATTCTTATTGTTTATATATATAACAAACACCCAAAGACATTTCTATAGCTGCTTTTCTTCTTGAAATGAGACAAATATTACGCAAATGCCATTTAACCCTTTCGCTACTAACGATGACTATAATCACCCAACGCCTGACGCTCGTTAATAAGTATTCTTTTCATTTGTTAGATATTGTCGTTTGGAATTCTTATTGTTTATATATATAACAAACACCCAAAGACATTTCTATAGCTGCTTTTCTTCTTGAACTGAGACAAATATTACGCAAATGCCATTTAACCCTTTCGCTACTAACGATGACTATAGTCACCCAACGCCTGAAGCTCGCTAAGAAGTATTCTTTTCATTTGTTAGATATTGCCGTTTGGAATTCTTATTATTCAGAGTATGGACGAAATTAACAGTTTTATCAAGTTGGAATTTAGATATAAACATTAAGTATATATAAAAAATGTTAGGTTACATCTTTTTATTTTTCTAAACGTATTTTCAACGATGTTGATTTGGTAGATGTCTACTAGAGCTGTTATATATTTTATATGCGTCAATAAATAAGTAGATATTTGTAGATCAATAGTGGATATATAATTTTCATCTACAATATGCATAGATATTTATGTATGTGCTTTAGATATTTTTTTAGGTGGATGATAGACGATATACGTTTGCTATACCTATAGACCTAATTTAAACGATTAATCTACGTATATTCCACTTCATGGGTTGCCTGGGGAGGGCCGATGTCTGCACACTTGCACTCGACCGATGCAGTAAATCTGCACCTCGGGAAGTAGAATCTTCTAACCGAATTTCAGATCGCCGCTGAACTCGCTCCCGATGAATATGTAAAGTGCCTCGACCCCCTATAAAGGACCCCGAAGAGACGAGCACAATGAAAAAGGACAATTAAGAACCGACTCGTCCCTTCCAGCTCGATTTAAAGGGCCCTCTTTGACGCGGAATTATTCAATAATTTACGCACTTCCGGGCTGAGAAATTCCGTTTGCGGCAGTTCTCAACACTTTTCCTGGCTTTCCTCCGCGGAAAAAACAAAAAAACGACATTTCTGCTTTTAACAAAGGACAGCATTGCTGATAAAGTGTTTTGCTCTTCCTGCAGGAATAATCGCACCGACAACAAAAATGTTTGCAATTACATCGAATCGTGGATGTAACCATTGGAGAGCTTTCTTAAAAAAGAAAAGAAAGAAAAACATGCTTGCTAAATTAGCGGATGAATTTGTTGCAACAGCCCATAAAATATCTCCGTTCATTATCGAAGTGAAATAAAATCGGCATTTCAATCGGCGGTTAATAAGATCCCCTAGTAGCATAGAATAATATCTAAATATTTCTTGAANATGATGGCGATGTCAGCTTTCTATAAACCTAACACTGCCACAATAAAAAACAATTATTAAGTAAATATTCATCGATGAATTATATACCAGAATTTATTGCTAATTAATTGCTCGCAGAACAACCAAATTTCAATTTTTTTGCTCACCCCTAAAGGGGTGAGTCGCCACCTCTAGGGATGATCGCAGGACAGAAACATGAAAAACATGGAAGACTCGAACTATTTGTTCACGTGGGAATTAATCGCTAATTAATGTAGGTTTGAAAATTGTATTTTTACAAAGATATTGGTTCTTCTCGGAGCAATTAATTTCCATGTGAAGAAATAATTCGATTCTCCCATGTTTTTCATCTTTCTCTCCTGCGATCAGCACTAGGGTTGGCGATTCACCCCTTTAGGGGGTGAGCAAAAAAATTGAAATTTGCTTTTTCCGCGAGCAATTAATTAGCAATAAATTCTTGCATATAATTCGTCGATGAACATTTACTTAATAATTGTTTATTATTGTGGCAGTGCTAGCTTTATATAAAGCTGACATCGCCACCATTTTTCGGAAAAGTATAGGAACAACAAATTGTTTTCTTGTGCAATAAAATAACAATGAATTAGCAATAAATTTTGCAACAAATTTTATTGAATTGTGCTAAAGTGGCAATTCCAGCTTTATATACATGTATAAACCCTGTCTTAGGTAATCGCGGTAACGAAAAAATCGGACCTAATGCAGACTCAGGGGCCCGAAAGACGAGTTAGAATTTTTTTCTCTTTCTTTCTTTCTTCCCAGCGACTTTGTAATATTAAAAACACAAAGCTCGAGGCAGGCCCCGATCTAGGTCTTTTCGATACCCTCGTCAATGCTTGTTACCTCTGCAGCGGCACGATAATGAAATATTAAGCCCGCCGTTGGCCCTGATTCAGGTGTCCAACACACGAGCCGCGGCCATGTTTGCGGACTTGGGAGGCCCCCGCTGCTAAAGTCGATAGATTAACTCGTCCCAGAGGTAAAACCTTGTCCATAATAAATTCCTCACGCTAAGTAACGACCGTCCCCGGGCCATTACCACGGAGACTTCCGTCATTCGTTCCCTGAAGAAGCTTCGACGGGACACATCTCGGGCTCCGTGCCCAGAAACGCATCCTTGCCAACAGACATGCGATACTTCAAAAAGAGAAAATGACGTAGAAAAATATATTAATATATTGCAATGTATTGCACGCCCCAAGCACGCTTCTTCCCTAAAATAAACGTCTAATGATAAATGGCGATCTGTAATCTGTGCATCTAAGGTGATGTGAAAGTGGCATCTAAGAGGTTTTGTCCTCGCCAACAGACATGCGATTCTTCAAAAAGAGAAAATGACGTAGAAAAATATATTAACATATTGCAATGTATTGCACGCCCTAAGCAAGCTTCTTCCCTAAAATAAACGTCTAATGATAATTGGCAATCTGTAATCTGTGCATCTAAGGTGATGCGAAAGTGGCATCTAAGAGGTTTTGTCCTCGCCAACAGACATGCGATTCTTCAAAAAGAGAAAATGACGTAGAAAAATATATTAACATATTGCAATGTATTGCACGCCCCAAGCACCCTTCTTCCCTAAATTAAAGGTCTGACGATAAATTGTCGCGATCTGTAATCCGTGCATCTAAGGTGATATGAAAGTGGCATCTAAGAGGTTTTGTTTATAAAACTTTTCTCCCAACGCGATTTATCGAATGGTTTGAAACTTTACAACGTGAATAGGGAGACTATTAGGAAGGTCCTGAAACTCATGAAATTTCAATTCTTTTCAAATTTGTTTATAGGTATTTTGAAAATAGTTTATAAGAAATTAAATCTCGCGAGTTTCAGGACGTAGCTTAGGGTCTCCATATTCACGTTTTAAGGTATGAAACGATTTCGGACACCCAGTTCGGAGAAAAGTTTTATGAACGATTGAGCTTTCGGATGCCACTTTCACATCCCCTTAACCCTTTCGCTAGTAACGATGACTATAGTCACCCAACGCCTGAAGCTCCCTAAGAAGTATTCTTTCCATTTGTTAGATATTGCCGTTTGGAAATCTTATTGTTTATATAAATACGAAACACACAATGATATTTCATCTCGAATTAATAAGACGAATTACGGAAATACCATAATGACCATTATAGACAAAGCGCTCCTAGATCTGGGGATAAACGTCCTTTTAGGCTTACTGATAGACCTTTCCCGACGATTTACCCTAGCGCGAAAACAAAACCAAAAAGCGGATTGAGAAAGGGTATTGTTAATATTAAAAATGGGGTGCAACGACGAACGCATTACCAATGTAAGATACGTTACGTAGGACCTTGGGTATACCCGTGCTTTGAAACTTTTCATCCGCATTACCAATGTAAGAACGCATTACCAATGTAAGAACGCATTACCAATGTAAGAACGCATTACCAATGTAAGATATGTTACGTAGGACCTTGGATATACCCGTGCTTTGAAACTTTTCATCCAAAATTACATTATTAAATTATATTTTCTATTTTCTTTCTTCATATGTCGAAATGGGCTCCGTGTTCAAAGGGTTAATACCAGAAGTAAGACACGAATACAAGCCCTGGTCTCCTTTCGTTGTGCTAAACGATATATGCGGTTATCAGGTACGCAAAACTTGGATTTTCAGACGTGGCAGCTTTTTTGGCGAGCTATGTAATTCCGTGAACTTAAATCGGACTTTTTCCTCGCCCCCGGCGTCGTCTGGCTCCTTCTCGGCGACCGAAATCGCCCCGGCCCCGGAGCGACGAGGAATTGCCGATAACTTCGAAAGGGTTTTCGGTCTCTCGTCGAACTTGGTAGGATAAAGTGGACGCGCCGAGTTGCCGGGCCATCCCATTTTCCCCGTGAATTATTTCCCGCCCTAGACAAGCCGCTTCCCGATCCATGAAGACCTCTTCTTCGCCGCATTTGCCCCCGTAATCTGAGGCTACTCGAACCTCAAGACACTCTGCCCGCCCTAATATTTTATTTTATTCTCCCCTTTAATTTAACATTCAGGCTTTTTGCACAAGTTAAATCCAATATCTTGATATCGCAGATCTAGTTATTTCGACGGTTACACTTTTTACACGTGTTACGTACAATATCTTGGTTTTGGAGGACTTGTAAATTTCTTTTTGTAAAATCAACGTTTTGATTACTTTTAGCATTGTCAGTCGTAAAAATGTGAAAATGGTGTTCAAGCAATCCCAGTTCGCGATACCTATGGATCTGTTTTCTGGTTTCTGAGGCATATGAACAACGTTCAGAACCTCGCGAGTCTATCTTTATATTACTTTGCTCTTTCTTATAATACTAACATTCACCCTTTTTGCACGTGTCATGTTTATATCTTGGTACTGTCGGACTAATAAACTTGAATACCATGGGGATATCGAGTAAATTCAGATTGATCAATCATGAAAATGCGAAAAATGTGTTCAAGTAGTCCCAGTTCGCGATACATGTAGCTACGTTCAGAACCTCGCGAGTTTATCTTTATATTACTTTGCTCTTTCTTATAATACTAACATTCACCCTTTTTGCACATGTTATGTTTATATCTTGGTACTGTCGGACTAATAAACTTGAATACCATGGGAATATCGAGTAATTTCAGATTGATCAATCATGAAAATGCGAAAAAGGTGTTCAAGCAATCCCATTTCGCGATACTTGTAGCTACGTTCAGATCTCGCGAACCTTTATATTATTTTGCTCTTCTATATTATTTGAACCTGCACCCTTCTGCACATATTATGTTTAATATCTTGGGACCGTCGACCAAATAAACTTGAATACCATGGGAATATCGACTAATTTCAGATTGATCAATCATGAAAATGCGAAAAATGTGTTGAAGTAGTCCCAGTTCGCGATACCTGTAGCTACGTTCAGAACCTCGCGAGTCTACCTTTGTTTTACTGTACTCTTCCTTTTTCTTTTAACATTCACCTTTCCATACATGTCATGTTTAATATCTTGGTACTGTCGACCAAGTAAACTTGAATACAATGAAAATATCGATTAATTTCAGATTGATGAATCATGAAAACGGGAAATAGGTGTTCAAGCAATCCCATTTCGCGATACTTGTAGCTACGTTCAGAATCTCGCGAGTCTGCCTTTATTTTACTCTTCTATATTATTTTAACTTGCACCCTTTTAGCACATGTTATATTTAATATCTTGGGACTGTCGGACTAACAAATTCGAATACTATGAAAATATCGTTTACATTCAGATTGATTAATCATGAAAATGCGAAAAAGCTGTTCAAGTAGTCCCAGTTCGCGATACCCGTAGTTCAGTACTTGTCAAGTCTGGCGCCACCTACGCCTCTACCAAAGACACCATTGATTTGGTACTGTCGACCAAGTAAACTTGAATACCATGGAAATACCAATTAATTTCAGATTGATCAATCATGAAAATGCGAAAAAGGTGTTCAAGTAGTCCCAGTTCGTGATACCCGTAATTCAGTACTTGTCGAGTCCGGCGCCACCTACGCCTCTACCAAAGACACCATTGATTTGGTACTGTCGACCAAGTAAACTTGAATACCATGGAAATACCAATTAATTTCTGATTGATCAATCATGAAAATGCGAAAAAGGTGTTCAAGTAGCCCTAGTTCGCGATACCCGTAGTTCAGTACTTGTCGAGTCTGGCGCCACCTACGCCTCTACCAGACACCATTGATTTGGTAATGTCGACCAAGTAAACTTGAATACCATGGAAATACCAATTAATTTCAGATTGATCAATCATGAAAATGCGAAAAAGGTGTTCAAGTAGTCCCAGTTCGCGATACCCGTAGTTCAGTACTTGTCGAGTCTGGCGCCACCTACGCCTCCACCAAAGACACCATTGATTTGTAATACTTACACTTCGATGGCCTTGTTCCAGTTGATCACGTAGCCCGACAAAACGAACGTTTCGATGTGCAATACGTGGATGTTGCCCCGCTCGGTGCCGACGTAGAGCCATTTGCTTTGTAGGGGTAGGTGCATACACGTTATCCTGCGGAACAGAGGGAACGCCCTGTTAGAACGTCGCTACGGAAAATAAAGTCGTTCCGCCCTGAATAACCCCGGCCTCGGCGACCTCGCCGGCGGGCCCCGCAAATTTCCTCCCCCGTTTCGAGTTAACGAAATTAATTTCCCCCAGATCGATAAGCACGCTCTGCCCGGTGATTTTGCACGCGCCTAGAGCGCAGGATTTAATAACAGCCCCGGGGGAGATGTCATTTGTCGAAATAACGTCGAAACCACCCAAATCGTCCGGTCGACCCGATCCGGATTTGCCGTTCCGGAATCTGCACTCCGCAGAAGCCTCGTTCGTTCCCGAGGAACGTTTTCCGGTTCCATCATCGAGGACAAGTTTGCCTGGCCTGGACGTATGGTTGATCTTGTCAAAGCACCCGAGTCAAAATTATGAACGTTTTCCGGTTCCATCATCGAGGACAAGTTTGCCTGGACGTATGGTTGATCTTGTCAAAGCACCCGAGTCAAAATTATCCTTCTCGGATGAGCCTCTAATCAATTAGTTTGCCGACAAATCCCGATTACTTTACTAAGGACGTTGTTCCGTGCGGGACATTCGCGTAGTTAAATTCATCGCGGCTTTTGAAATGTCAGACAAACTTCCAGAAAGGGACTTACTGCCTGCTCGGGCCCATCGGGCCATTCATCGATTTAGCAATTTTCTGACTCCGAAATCCGTTCGTAAATTTTAGTTTTCTACGACACGGTTATATCACGGTTATTATTGTATTATACGTCCCATCGCGAAGGTTTGGGGTTCTTTAGAATTTTCTCGGGTTGACCGTCCCTATTCTTTACCGTCATACCTTTTTTAACTTTACCGCTAACGCGTGTGCGCAACATGCACACATGTATATAAAGCTGGAATTGCTACTTTAGCACAATTCAATAAAGTTTGTTGCAAAATTTATCGCTAATTTATTGCTATTTTATTGCACAAGAAAAAAATGGTTTGCTCTTACATTTTTCGGAAAAATGGCGATGTCAGCTTTATATAAAGCTAGCACTGCCACAATAAGAAACAATTATTAAGTAAATGTCCATCGATGAATTATATACCGGAATTTATTGCTAATTAATTGCTCGCAGAAAAAACAAATTTCAATTTTTTGGCTCACCCCTAATAAAGGGGTGAATCGCCACCCCTAGTGCTGATCACAGGACAGAAACATGAAAAACATGGCAGAATCGAACTATTTCTTCACGTGGGAATTAATTGCTAATTAATTGCTTCGAGAAGAACCAATATCTTCGCAAAAATACAATTTTCAAACCTACATTAATTAGCGATTAATTCCCACGTGAAGAGATAATTATTAAGTAAATGTCCATCGATGAATTATATACCAGAATTTATTGCTAATTAATGGCTCGCAGAAAAACCAAATTTCAATTTTTTGGCTCACCCCTAAAGGGGTGAATCGCTACCCCTAGTGATGATCGCAAGACAGAAACATGAAAAACATGGGAGAATCGAACTACCTCTTCACGTGGGAATTAATCGCTAATTAATGTACGTTTGAAAATTATATTTTTACGAAGATATTGGTTCTTCTCGAAAAAATTAATTAGCAATTAATTCCCACGCGAAGAAATAGTTCGATTCTCTCATTTCTTACGTGACCATGCTGGGGCGAATAAGAAGCACCACCACCGATTTTTGGGATATGAGGTGGAGCACTAAAATTAGGGTTGTAGCACTAAAATAGCACCTAATAAGCACCTAATTCTCCAATAGGATTCATATCATTTTTCTGACGTGGTGGTGCCTACTGTACACACATGACATAAGAGGGGTTGTCCTACTACTTTAGGGGTTGTGCAAAAAAATCGAAATTAAGTTCTTCTACCTGACGCATGTATGTACAAAATTAATATCGGGACAAACCTTTCTCGCTGGAACTTGAGGCTCTGGACAATTTGCGGTATCTTCTGGCGAAAGTTCCACAGGTGTAAAGTGTCGTCCGCGGTTGCGGAGACCAGGGCACCTTCGTTAATTAGGAACTGCAACTGGATCACAGCCGAGCCACCTTCGTGTCTCACGTGGGCATCCACCCCCGGTGTCCCCAAACTGGCGTAACATGTTTCATTAAGGATAACGATAGATGTTTTCTTAGCTATCGACCGCAGCCAAACGAGACCAGCTGTAAACTTGACCCGGCTTCATCCGAATAAACCGAGTGGAAAGCTTCATGAAAGACTGATGATAGGAAAGGTCATCACGTTGGCCTTCGGGCCTTCGTCAATAATTACGATAAATCAGAGTAATGCTAATTAACGACGGTGGACGAGACATCGGCCGTGAAATCGATGTTTGATAACGGACATTTGGGATGAATATCGCGGAATTAAGATAAAGCGAATAACCCCCTTCACATTAATCTATTTGAATTTCTAAAAGATTAGAACATTAAGGGGATGTGAAAGTGGCATCTTATGGGTCGATTGTTCATGAAACTTATCCCCGAATTTGGTGTACCAATTTGTTTCAAATTTTACCATGTGAACAAGGAAACCGTAAGGTGGGTCTTGAAACTTGAAAAATTTCATTTGTTATTGAAACGATGTTTGATTACGGACATTTGGGATGAATATCGCGGAATTAAGATAAAGCGAAAAACCCCCCTCAAATTAGTCGATTCGAATTTCTACAAGATCAGAACATTAAGGAGATGTGAAAGTGGCATCTTATGGGTCAATCGTTCATGAAACTTTTCTCCGAATTGGGTATACCGATTTATTTCAAATTTTACCACGTGAATAAGGAGACCCTAAGATAGGTCTTGAACTCGTGAAATTTCATTTGTTATTATAATTGTTGCAAATGGCTGTAAAGAAATTCTCTTAAAATTGAAATTTCATGGATTTCAAAACCTTCCTTACAGCCTTCATATTCACGTTGTCAAATTTGAGACGATTCGGTACACGCACTTTTGAAAAAAGTTTCATAAACGATACCTCTTTGATGCCACCTTAAGGTGATATGAAATTTTATATATCAAATTCTATATATTCTATATATCAAAACGTAAAAATATTTATAAAACTCTTCTCCAAACCGGGTGCACCGAATCGTTTGAAACTTTAACACTTCATTATATAGGCTCTAAGAAAGAACGTGATGCTCGTGAGATTTCATTTTTTTATTCAGAGCCTCCATAATCACGTGTTACAATTTCAAACAATTCGGTGCACCAAGTTTGGACAAAAGTTTGACAAATATTTTGATGTTTCATATATATATATATATATAGAATGACCCTTTCATATCACCTTAAGCTCCAAGCGGAAGAAAAATTTGTACGAATATATTGAATACTTTTTACATAAGCGAGGTCGATGTATCGCAAAGAGTGGGGCATGATGGATATAATAAAATTTGTCTCAAGAAGCGGGACCACCTCATTCATCAGCCATTTCGCAGAAGAGGGTTCCAGCGTATCTTTTCGCGATGATCTTCCTTCCGATCCCTCTTTTCCCCCTTTTCCAGTGAATTCAGAAGACGAACGAGTCCCGCGAGATCGCGAAAAAGGATACATCCTGAGGGATCCGGATCTGGTGCCGATGGCCAGGAGCCTTTGAACCGGGTCGAACGCCATAGCTGTAGGCTGATGTGGAAATCCATGCCTGAATGTCTGCAACACACAAGAGACAATATCGACTTAAGCGATTGTGTATTTACCCCATAATGCCAAACTTGAGATCACGGAGTGCACTTACAAGGAAGGTATCCCAGGTCGATCTCTCCGATTTCATTTCTTTCATAATATGTTATAGTAGACTAAAAACAAAGCGACACGTATTTTTTTTATCTGCCATTAAACACTTTAAGGGGGTGAAACCACCATCCAAAGTAAGGCATGTCGAGTTTGACAGTTGTCAATATAAATACGAACGTCGACAACGTAGGTATTTACATGGATCGATTTTACCAACATCGATCAAATTTCTCGACTTTAAGGCGAAGTGAAACCTCCCTCATATTCGTCAATTAGAATAAGACACTTTTTTTTAAGGATATTGTGTCGAACTATCGGAAAAATTGACAGTTGTCAATATAAATACAAACATTGGTAAAGTAAGTACCAAGAAGGATCGTTTTTATCAGCGTCGATTAAATTTCTCAACCTTAAGATGAAGTGAAACCTCCCTCAAATCCGTTGATTAGAATAAGACACTATTTTTTAAGGATATTGTATCGAATTGTCGGAAACATTGACAGGTGTCAATGTAACTACAAACGTCGGCAACGTATATATTTAGAAGGATCGATTTTACCAACGTCGATCAAATTTCTCGATCTTAAGGCGAAGTGAAACCTCCCTCAAATCCGTCAATTTGAACAGGACCCTTTTTTTAAGGTTATTAGACTACACTGTCTGAAACTTTGACAGTTGTCAATATAAATAGGAACTTTGTTAACACAGGTGTTTAGAAGGATCGTTTTTACCGACTTCATTGAAATTCCTCGACCTTAAGGCGAAGTGAAACTCCCCTCAAATCCATCAATTCGAACGGGACACTTTTTTTAAGAGTATTATATCGAACTGTCGGAAACTTTGACAGTTGTCAATATAAATACGAACGTCGGTAACTTTGACAGGTGTCAATATAAATAGGAACGTCGTTAACACAGGTGTTTAGAAGGATCGTTTTTACCGACGTCATTGAAATTTCTCGAACTTAAGGCGAAGTGAAACCCCCCTCGTCCGTCAATTCGAATGAGACACTTTTTTTAAGGATATTGGACCGAACTGTCGGAAACTTTGACAGGTGTCAATATAAATAAGAACGTTGGTAACTTTGACAGGTGTCAATATAAATAAGAACGTCGGTAACTTTGACAGGTGTCAATATAAATAGGAACGTCGTTAACACAGGTGTTTAGAAGGATCGTTTTCACTGACGTCATTGAAATTTCTCGAACTTAAGGCGAAGTGAAACACCCCTCAAATCCGTCAATTCATCAACAGGACACTTTTTTTAAGGTTATTAGACTAAACTGTCTGAAACTTTGAGCCTCCATAATCCCATGTGAAGGTTTCCGATAATTCGGTGCACCCAGTTTGGAGAAAAGTTGCATAAATATGTTGACTTTTTGGTACGTATATATCGCACTTTCATATCACCTTAAATGATAGCCAATCCATTTGTCGGTCACGGTTGAGAGAAACTTTCGACGATTAGGACCCTGATCCCCTCAAAACCCAAAATGCCTTCCTCGGCCATTTTCCGATATCATTAAAGCTAACGGATAATACTCGGATTACTTAAACGAAGCGAAAGCCCCTGTAAGTCTCTTAAGGCCTTAAAAGCTGCCAGCATCAATCTTCGATGAAATCGAATTAAGCTGGTTAAAAATGATAAGAGACTTCCGACATCCGCGGAAAGCCTTGGTGAAGACCCCAAGGAAACCAAGACTGATAAAGAAAAGTATGATTCATTTTCTTTCGCTCATGAAAGCAACGACCACCGTGCAATTAGCACCATATCTTTTGCCCCACCGATCAACAAAGTCCGAAGAAAATAATGATCGCCTTAGAATTACAAAAAAAAACGTAATTTGGTAACGAATAAAGAAACTATCCCGATAAAGGACATTGTTATCAACAATGTTCTGAAAATATTGATCGCCCTAACAATCAACAAAAAGTCTAATTAGGTAACGGATAAAGAAACTATCCCAATACAGGATATTTATATCAACAGTGTTCCGTAAATATTGATCGCCCTAAAGATGAACGAAAAGCCTAATTTGGTAACGAATAAAGGAACTACACCGATAAAGGACATTTGTATGAACAATGTTCTAAAAATATTCGGTATCGAATAATGAAACTATACCGATAAAGGACATTTGTATCAACAATGTTCTGAAAATATTGATCGCCCTAACAATTAACAAAAAGTCTAATTCGGTAACGAATAAAGAAACTATACCGATAAAGGACATTTGTATCAACAATGTTCTACAAATATTGATCGCCCTAAAAATTAAGAAAAAGTCTCTATCCGATAACGAATAAGAAAACTATACCGATAAAGGACATTTATATCAACAATGTTCTGAAAATATTGCTCGTCCTAAAAATGAACAAAAAGCCTAATTCGGTAACGAATAAAGAAACTACCTCGATAATGAACATTTATATCAACAATGTTCTAAAAATATTCGGTAACGAATAAAGAAACTATCCCGATAAAGGACATTATTATTAACAATGTTCTGAAAACTGATGAAAAAAATTAACAAAGTCTAATTTAGTAACGAATAAAGGACGAACGACTTAATAAACTCCCAAAAATATTGATCGCTCTTAAAATTAAAAAGATACTTTGGTAATGGATAAAGGAGCTATACCGATAAAGGACAAGTATATATGGTGAGAGTGGATGAAAAAGAATTTGATAAATTTCAAGACTCCCCCTATCTCTCGGTACGTGGTCCCCTCGAGTTCGGTCGTAACGGAGAAACATTATTTGCTGCACCCCTCCTCCGAGCTCTTTCCCTCCCCGCGCTGCTTTTTTATCTTGTTTCATTTCTCTCGACCACGTAGCGTGCGATAACGTCTATTGCGTGTACCACGTGACGGACTACCGTGTCCAATGCACTTCCGCACGTATCTGCGTGCCCTGGGTGCTTGTGCCCGATCGCAAATTCTTCATCTAAGTCTTCCCTGTCCTTCCAATTTTTCCCCGATGTCGATATCCGATTAAAAGGGTTAGGAAAGTGGCATCTAAGGAGTTAAGGGGATGTGAAAGTGGCATCCGAAAGCTCAATCGTTCATAAAACTTTTCTCGGAACTGGGTGTCTCAAATCGTTTCATACTTTAAAACGTGAATATCGAGACCCTAAGGTAGGTTCTGAAACTAGCGAAATTTCATTTTTTATAAACTATTTTTAAAATACCTATAAACAAATTTGAAGAGAATGGAAATTTCCTGAGTTTCAGGACCTTCCTTATAGTCTCCCTATTCACGTTGTAAAGTTTCAAACTATTCGATAAACCGAGGTGGGAGAAAAGTTTTATAAACGAAACATCTTCGACGCCACTTTCACATCACCTTAATCGATTAAGGTATTAGAAAAGTGGCATCTGAGGAGTTAAGGTGAAGTGAAACCTCCCTCAAATCCGTCGATTCGAATAAGACACTTTTTTTTTTAAGGGTATTTTATCGAACTGTCGGAAACTTTGACAGTTGTCAATATAAATACGATCGTTGGAAAAATAGGTATTGAAAACGATCGTTTTTACCGACGTCGATCAAATTTCTAGATCTTAAGGCGAAGTGAAACCCTCCTCAAATCCGTCGATCCAACGATATAATGTACTTAAAAGTTATTATAAAGTTTGATGTATCCATCGTGTGGTCGTTTAGTTAATCAGTGCAGGATTTCTTTGCACCAGAAATTAGCGTATAATAATTTAATACAATAAACGAAGTTCCTCGTTTTCACTTAACTTTACATACGTAGCATTACGTACGACGTGATGTACTTAAAAGTTCTTATAAAGTGTGACATGTCCATCGAGTGATCATTTACTTAATCGGTGCAGGATTTCTTTGTACCATATATTAGCGTATAAAAATTTGATAGAAGAAAAGAAGTTCCTCATTTTTACTTAACTTTACGTACGTAGCATTACGTACGACGTGATGTACTTAAAAGTTATTATAAAGTTTGACATATCCATCGAGTGATCATTTACTTAATCAGTGCAGGATTTATTTGCACCAGATATTAGTGTATAATAATTTAATATAATAAACGAAGATCGTCATTTTCACTTAACTTTACGTACGTAGCATTACGTACGACGTGATGTACTTAAAAGTTATTGTAAAGTGTGACATATCGATCGAATGATCGTTTACTTATTCAGTGCAGGATTTTTTGCACCAGATATGAACGTATAATAATTTAATTGAAGAAACGAAGTTCCTCTTTTTCAATTAACTTTACGTACGTAGCATTGCGTACGACGTGATGTACGTAAAAGTTATTATAAAGTTTGACATATCCATTGAGTGGTTATTTAGTTAATCAATGCAGGATTTCTTTGCACCAGATATGAGCGTATAATAATTTAACATAATAAACGAAGTTCCTCATTTTCACTTAACTTTACGTACAACGACGTGATGTACTTGAAAGTTATTGTAAAGTGTGACATGTCCATCGAATGATCGTTTACTTAATCAGTGCAGGATTTATTTGCACCAGATATGAGAGTATAATAATTTAGTAGACGAAACAAGGTTCCTTATCTTCACTTAACTTTTTAACTTAACAGGATGGCATTACGTACGACGTGACGTACTTATCGGCCATTATGAAGTTCGACATATCTATCGAGCGGTCGTTTCCTAACTCGTCACATGATCTCTCAATTCCTTACATGATCGTATAAAAATTTCAGACGGCACTAACTCCGAAGAATGAAACTTGACGTCGTCGTTAACCTTCCGTGATAAATAGTCACTTACGAGCTTCCATAAAATCGATGAAATTACATCGAGTGAATGTAATTGGATTCTCCAGGCGGAGCGTAATTTGGTTTCATATCTGGAAGACCTGGAGATGGAAAATGGCTCCTCCGTTTCACCTTCTTTCCACACTCATTACAATAATTAAATGCCGCGGTGAGGTCCTCTCTCAGCGTTCAAAATTGCTCCTCTCCCAGTTTAAACGCAGACCGCTCGCTCTCACAATATTCAACTTTATTAATAAATGTCACGAGAAAGCGAAATTAACGTCAGACTAAATGTATTCCAAAAAAAAAATGAAAGATCAGATGGGGTGATATAAGTTGTAAAACGCCCACACAGACAATGCCACCAAGGCAAACAGCAAAAATATTTAAGTTATCGTTATAAGATTAGATAGCGTAAATGATAAACGAACAAAACGAAATCAACGTGAAAGACTAAATATATTCCAAATGAAAAAAAAAGAAAAGAGCAGATGGGATAATATAAATTCCAAAACGCCCACGCAGACAATGCGATCAGAGCATTTAGCAAAAATATTAAAATTATCGTTATCAGATTAAACGGCATAAATTATTAGAAAACGAAAAGTGTAACGAATTTGTTCATTCCGTCTTCAAGCGTCTCCCTACGGAAGAATAGATAAGAAACATGCAGTTGTAAACCTGCCCGTTTCTTATTGTCCGTTGCTTTCAGAAGTTTCCCTCAGCATACGCTTCCAGAGTAACAAAGGCCCCGTGCTTTCAATATTTCAGTAAAGGAAAGGAAAAAAAAAACAATAAGGGAAGAATGCGAATGTGCCGAAATTGCTGCACAGGAAACATCACAAAGAGATTCTTCCCGGCGGGCCTCGTTGAAGTCCACCTTACAGAGCATGCATATTCGCATTTTGGCCTTTACATATGACTTATCCCGACGTCACGGCCTAAAAAGCAACAAACCGGAGGAAAAGTATAATAATTAATTTAACCCTTTGGCTATTAAGAGCGCCTAAAGGCGCCCGACGCTTGGTCCAATATTGCCTGCACGGTCAGGCGAATTTCGCTCATATGTCGAATTGGCTCCGTGTGCAAAGAGTTAGGGTCCACCTTAGACTAATTACTGATCGACTGAAGTGAACGACAGACGAAAAATGTCAAAATATAATGGTTGTCCGATATATTTTAGTCAAGGTGACGTGAACTCCCCCACAAATCAATCCATTCGAGTAAAACAATTTTTATTAAGGGTATTGGAACTAACCGTCTGAAACTTTCACACATGACTCGTGAGCATCTAGGAATTATCTTGATCACTTTAAACGTTTAGATTAAAAAAAAAAATGTTTTAACTTATTGTTAACCCAGACCAGAGCCAACATGCCGTCGAGGTCTCATATTTCGATTGGTGTACAATTATTGAAGGCTCTGATACGAGAAACGAAAGGGTCAGGACATTGGTACGACAGTTTAGAACACTCTGATAATCGAGAAATTTCCATTTGAACGGGATAAAGGCAAAAAAGGTTTATATGCGCTTCTATGCTAAATCGATGGGAATACGAGGTCTCGGAGTGAAAATTTAATTGGCCTAGAAATCACAGATGGCGCAGGGTGTCCCTCTGCAGTCAATTAAGGCCCCAGAAAGCATGAATCCAGAGGATTTCTGGAGTTTTACTTCGATTTCTTTATAATTATCGTACGAAAACGACAGGTGGAAGATGCCATTTAGCACAATACCCAATATAAATCGACACAGTTGTCGATATAAAAGCGAATGTCGCGACGTAGATATTTAGAAGAATCTTTTTCACTGACGTCAATCAAGTTCCTCGACGTGTTTCACTTCACCTTAACGAGCGCAGGATTAATCGCGCAATTTTCCTCGTCTCGTCCGATTCCACGACGGATGAAATATTCATAAAACTACTTTTGCCTCCCCCACAGTCTGCGTCATACATTTTTCCATATGCACGTTGCATAAGTAGAACCTACTCACGTATCGAGATAATGTGATTGTTTAAAAGAACGTTCTTTACGCGATCGATCGCCGGTTTTTCTCGCGCGACGCGAAAAGCCAAGCGAAGTCGCATTTCCATTTCGAGTCCTTCCTTTCGATTTGGCAGGAAGTCAAGATACTTGCAAATCGCGTCCGGAGAGAAGTGCTCGAAGAATTCCGCAGTACAAGGAAGAAGAATACCTCGATAACTCAAACAGTAAAATTCGGCTTTTCCGGCTTCGAGTGCTCTCAGCATCTCCGTCTTTCGCTTTCCTTATTTATGTGCATTGGCATCGCCCGCGGCTAACATTAGTCGTCATTATGCGTATTTGTAATGTCCATAAAGCTGGTATTGCCACTTTAGCACAATTAAATAAAATGTATTGCTAATTTATTGCGCAAGGAAACAATTTTTTGCTCAAATACTTTTTCGAAAAACGGTGCCGATGCCAGCTTTATATTAAGCTAACATTGCCAGGTTATAAAAATAATAATTAAGCAAATTTTCATAGTTGTCGTATACACCAGGATTTAATGCTAATTAATTGCTCGCAGAAAAACCAAACTTCGACTCTTTTATTCACCCCTAAAGGAGGATGTCACTACCCCTAAGACTGGTAGCAGCATGACAGCATGACAACATGAAAACGGAAAACTTTATACTAAGTTAGCATTGCCACGTTATAAAAATAACAATTAAGCACATGTTCATAGTTGACGTATACACCAGGATTTATTGCTAATTAATTGCTCGCAGAAAAGCCAAACTTCGACTCTTTTATTCACCCCTAAAGGAGGATGTCACTACCCCTAGGATTGGTAGCAGAATGACAACATGAAAACGGAAAACTTTATAGTACGCTAGCATTGCCAGGTTATAAAAACAATAATTAAGCAAATTTTCATAGTTGACGTATACGCCAGAATTTATTGCTAATTAATCGCTCGCAGAAAAACCAAACTTCGACTCTTATATTCACCCCTAAAGGAGGATGTCACCACCCCTAGGGCTGGTAGCAGAATGACAACATGAAAACGGAAAACTTTATAGTAAGCTAACATTGCCAGGTTATAAAAACAATAATTAAGCAAATGTTCATAGTTGACGTATACGCCAGAATTTATTGCTAATTAATCGCTCGCAGGAAAACTAAACTTCGATTCTTTTATTCACCCTTAAAGGGGTATGTCACCACCCCTAGGACTGGTAGAAGAATGACAACATGAAAACGCGAAACATTATACTAAGTTAGCATTGCCACGTTATAAAAATAATAATTAAGCAAATGTTCATAGTCGACGTATACGCTTGAATTTATTGCGCGCAGAAAACCCAAACTTCGACTCTTTTCTTCACCCCTAAAGGAGGATGTTACCACCCCTAGGACTGGTAGCAGAATAACAATATGAAAACGTTAGGAAAAGACTGATTTCTAGATAGCAACTAATTATCAATTACTTCCCATGTGGAGAAATGAATCGGTTGGTACAGTTTATACTCGGCATTACTGTGCTAAAACCCGAGGGATAAAATAATCAGCTGAAAGATGAAGAAAGAAAATCGAATCTTGGATCATCTAGGAGCAGTTAATTAGCAATTAGTACCCACATGGAGGAATCTTTCTATTTTCGCAATTTTGTCTGGCCTGGAGCAATTAATTAGCAACAAAATCTCCTGCGAAAAGATCAGTCGTTTCCCCCCGTTTGCATATTGTCATTCTGCTACCGGCACTAGGGGTGATGACATCCCCCTTTAGGGGTGAATAAAAGAGTCGAAGTTTGGTTTTTCTGCGAGCAATTAATTAGCAATAAATTCTGCTGTATCCATCAACTATGAACATTTGATTCATTATTATTTTTATAACGTGAAAACGACAGGTGGAGTATGTCAATTGGTACAATATCCAATATAATTCGACCAAGCTGTCAATATAAATACGAACGTCGGCAACGTAAGCATTTAGAAAAATCTTCTTTATCGACGTCGATCAAGTTCCTCGACGTGTTTCACTTCACCTTAAGCGATTGTGTATTTACCCCATAATGCCAAACTTGAGATCACGGAGTGCACTTACAAGGAAGGTATCCCAGGTCGATCTCTCCGATTTCATTTCTTTCATAATATGTTATACTAGACAAATCACGTTTCTCGACGTGTTTCACTTCACCTTAACAAAGACGGCTACTGATACCTCAGCAGATCTCAACCGATCCCAGCTACATTAATCGGTGCATACAAGTTGGCGTGCTTTCGCGATCAATTCCCCAAAAGCATAAATCAGCTCCCCTCCTACGTTCCTGTAATTGCAGCCCCGTTTTACTGCTCCACGCGGCCTTTCATCTCAATTCAAATCGCGATAGGGATAACAGAAAAGTGCACGCATATCGACGGCACATAGTAGCGCGGAGAGAATTATTGCGGTATCAATTACTACACGTTACGAGAAGTGGAAGGTACATTTCAGTGCCTAGGAGAATCGTACGCTCCAACACTTGGCAATACATCGGACCCATCTTTTACTTTCATCGCATAAAACATCTTTGCTCCCCTTCGTCGCCCGAAAAGAAAGAAAACAATGCTGACATCAGGAATTATTTGCCTAAACAAGTTCTTTATCAATTACTACACGTTACGAGAAGTGGAAGGTACATTTCAGTGCCTAGGAGAATCGTACGCTCCAACACTTGGCAATACATCGGGCCCATCTTTTACTTTCATCGCATAAAACATCTTTGCTCCCCTTCGTCGCCCGAAAAGAAAGAAAACAATGCTGACATCAGGAATTATTTGCCTAAACAAGTTCTTTAACAATTGCTACACGTTACGAGAAGCGGAAGGTGTACTTCAGTGAATAGAAGAATCGTGCGCTGCAACACTTGGCAATATATCGGGCCCATCCCTCACTTTCATCATATAAAACATTTTTGTTGCTCTCCGACGTATGAAAAGAATGAAAACAATGCAGATATCAAGAATTACTTGCCTAAACAAGTTCATAATCAATTACTACACGTTACGAGAAGCGGAAGGTGTATTTAAGTGCCTAGAAGAATCGTACGGTCCAACACTTGGCAACATATCGGGCCCATCTATTATTTTCATCGTATAAAACATCTTTGCTCCCCTCCGCCGCACGAAAAGAAAGAAAACAATGCTGACATCAGGAATTATTTGCCTAAGCAAGTTCTTTATCAATTACTACACGTTATGAGAAGCGGAAAGTATATTTCAGTTCCTAGGAGAATCGTGTACTACACACTTGGCAATACATCAGGCCCATCTTTTACTTTCATCGTATAAAACATCTTTGCTCCCCTCCGTCGCACGAAAAGAAAGAAAACAATGCCGATATCAGGAATTATTTGCCTAAGCATGTTCTTTATCAATTACTACACGTTACTCTAACTTTCTTACTCTAGCTAACTTTCTATATAATAGAAATTCAAGACCAATCAGATGATATCAGTAGTTACATTCATATCACCTTAACATCCTCAATTTCTTTTTCACCTCCAAATCCAATCATGTTAGTCAACATAGAGTACATCAAGTACCAACATCTTAGCTTCTAGGAAACATCTGAATTCCTTAAAAGCATAGAATAGCTAACTTACGGTATAATAGAAACTCAAGACCAATCAGAGGATATCAGAAGTTACGTTCATATCACCTTAATCCCCTCAATTTCTTTTTCACCTCCAATTCCAATCATGTTAGTCAACATATAGTGAATCAAGCACCAACATCTTAGCTTCTAGGAAACTTCTGAATTCTTTAAAAGCGTAGAATAGCTAACTTTCTCTATAATAGAAACTCAAGAGCAATCATAGGACATCAGAAGTTACATTCATATCACTTTAACATCCGCAATTTTTATTTCACTTCCAATTCCAATCATGTTAGTCAACATAGAGTACATCAAGTACCAACATCTTAGCTTCTAGGAAACTTCTGAATTCCTTAAAAGCATAGAATACCTAACTTTCTGTATAATAGAAACTCAAGACCAATCAGATGATATCAGAAGTTTCATTCATATCACCTTAACATCCTCAATTTCTTTTTCACCTCCAAATCCAATCATGTTAGTCAACATATAGTGAATCAAGCACCAACATCTTAGCTTCTAGGAAACTTCTGAATTCCTTAAAAGCATAGAATACCTAACTTTGTGTATAATAGAAACTCAAGACCAATCAGATGATATCAGAAGTTTCATTCATATCACCTTAACACCCGCAATTTCTTTTCACCTCCAATTTTAACTATGTTAGTCAACATAGAGTGCATCAAGTACCAACTCTGAGCTTCTAGTAAACTTCTGAATTCTTTAAAAGCATAGAATAGCTAACTTACGGTATAATAGAAACTCAAGACGTCGAAGTCGCAGACCAGTCCCACACTTCCTCTCGAAGTAGAATCTCCAGTCACGAAACTTTTCGGTGGTACGACCACGGAACAATCATGCTTCTCGAGACACTTTCGAACTACGAATTGCCCAAGACAACCGACGACTGACCACCGACAGGAACCTTCCCCGCGATCACTGGACGATTCATCCCTTCCCCACGTCGACAGTTTTCGTTTCTTCGAAAATGGAAATGGCGAATTCAAAACAAACATCTTTGTTTTGAATTCGAGGCTCGCCATTCGTGTTTGGCGGCACCACTCGATTCGTCGAGGTTAAAGGTACACTTAACTCGTAAAAAAATCAGAATCGATACTCCTCGGACGTCACATTCGAATCCCCTTAAAGTGATATGAAAGGGTCGTTCTATATAACAAAATGTGAAAAAAATTTATAATACTTTTCTCCAAACTGGGTGCACCGAATCATTTGAAATGTTAACAAATGATTATGGAGGCCCTAAAGAAGAAAGTGAAATTTCATTTTTCGAAGAAAATTATGGAGGCCCTAAGGAAGCTGGAGAAATTTCATTTTTCGAAAATAAATTTCTACTTATCGGGACAAGAACTAAAAAAGGACATTTTTTTTCAAAAAATGAAATTTCACGAGCACCGCATTCTTCCTTAGGGCCTCCATAATCACGTGTTAAAGTTTCAGATAATTCGGCGCACCCAGTTTGAAGAGAAACTTTATAAATATTTTGTCGTTTTATGTATATAGAATGTCGCTTTAATATCACCTTAATGCTTCTTGAAATATTGTCTGCGTGCTTACTGCACAAGTCTTTGGCGTGCGGCCTGACGGACGTTATTATCCTATTTTCTATGGTATTATAGAAGGCGAAGAGACGAATTTAAGGTGATATGAAAGTGTCATATGTACCTACCAAAATGTAAAAATATTTATAAAACTTTGCTCTAAACTGGATGTACCAAATTACCTAGAACTTTAACACGTAATTATGGAGGCCCTAAGGAAGAACGCGATGCTAGTGAAATTTCATTTTTCGAAGAAAAATTTGTATTTATCTCGGACAAGAATCAAAAAAGGACATTTTTTGCAAAAAATGAAATTTCACGAGCACCGCGTTCTTCCTTAGAGCTTCCATAATCACGTGTTAAATATTTGAAATATTTGGTTGAAATGTTTTCTGCGTGTTTACTGCACACATCTTTGGCGTGCGGCCTAATGGACGTTATTAACTTTTTCTCTATGGTATTATAGAAGGTGAAGAGACGAATTTAAGGTGATATGAAAGTATCATATGTACATACCAAAAAGTCAAAATATTTATGAAACTTTGCTCTAAACTGGGTGCACCGAATCCTTTGAATCTTCATCATGAGACTATGGAGGCCATAAGGAAAAACGCGATGCTGGTGAAATGTCATTTTTCAAAAAGAAATTTCTACTTATCTTGGATAAGATCCAAAAATCGACATTTTTTTTCGAAAAATGAAATTTCACGAATACGGCGTTCTTCCTTAGGGCCTCTATAATCACGTGTTAAAGTGTCAGATAATTCGGCGCACCCAGTTTGACGGGAAGCTTTATAAATATTTTGACGTTTTATGTATATAGAATGTCGCTTTCATATCACCTTAATGCTTCTTGATATATTTTCTGCGTACTTACTGCACACGTCTTTGGACAAGAAGTCAAAATATTTATAAAACTTTGCTTTAAACTAGGCGTACCAAATTATCTAGAACTTTAACACGTGACTATGGAGGCCCTAAGGAAAAACGCGATGTTGGTGAAATTTCATTTTTCGAAAAGAAATTTCTACTTATCTCGGATAAGATCCAAAAATCGACATTTTTTTCGAAAAATGAATTTTCACGAGCACAGCGTTCTTCCTCAGGGCCTCCATAATCACGTGTTAAAGTTTCAGATCATTCGGCGCACCCAGTTTGGAGAAAAGCTTTGTGAATATTATGACGTTTCGACATATATAGAATGACCCTTTCATATCACCTTAACGAGCCACGATAGAACATCCTTCCGATTACCTGCTAACGAGGAATCGCAACTCAAAGTTCGAGAGGAGTCGTGATACCGCTTCGATGAATTGGGCAACGTAGCACGGCTCACTCTTGTTCTTCAGGTCACGATATCTCGTTAACTTTTTATCGGAGAGAGATCCGATCGTAAAGTCGTTGAATTCGCTTTTTCATCCCGGGGGCGGATAAAGAAAGAGATATCGCCCAGCTTTGGGAAATGCGTTGGGTCTCGAAGATGCGATTTCGAAAAAAAGAAAAAACCATAGCTCGTGATTGCTTCGTTCGGGTAACATTTACTCAAGTAAACTTTTTTCTAATATCTATATCAAAATGTATTTCGAAGATAACCATCGATCGTGATTGCTTCAATTCAGGTAATATTTACTCAAGTAAACTTTTATCTAATATCTATATCAAAATGTATTGCGAAGATAATCATCGATCGTGATCGCTTCAATTCGGGTAATATTTATTCAAATAAACTTTTATCTAATATCTATATCGAAATGTATTTCGAAGATAACCATCGATCGAGATCGCTTCAATTCGGGTAATATTTACTCTAGTAAACTTTTATCTAATATCTATATCGAAATGTATTTCGAAGATAACCATCGATCGTGATTGCCTTGATTCGGGTAATATTTACTCAAGTAAACTTTTATTTAATATCTATATCAAAATGTATTTCGAAGTTAATCATCGATCGTGATTGCTTCGATTCGGGTAGTATTTACTCAAGTAAACTTTTATCTAATATCTATATCGAAATGTATTTCGAAGTAAACCATCGATCGTGATCGCTTCAATTCAGGTAATATTTAATTAAATAAATTTTTGTTTAATGTCTACATTAAAATGTATTACGAAAAACATCTAGCTCGTGATTGCATCGATTCAAGTAATATTTACTTAAATAAACTTTTGTTTAATGTCTACATCAAAATGTATTTCGAAAAAAAACCATTGCTCGTGATTGCTTCGATTCGGGTAATATTTACTCAAGTAAACTTTTATCTAATAGCTACATCAAAATATATGCGAGATCGAATTAATTGAAGTGCCATATATAAAGAGTAATTCTCGTGGAAGAAGTAATTCCAAAACGTGTAACTAAATCATCTCAAGAAGAATATTCCAATATTTGAATAGAAGAAGAATATTCCAATATTCCAATATTTGATAATAGAGCGATATCTTTGTTTGACACATCATATTGTTCCTTATTTCCGGGCCTTAACGAGAAATGAACTTTAATGGAACTGTTGAAGTTGTTCGTTAAAGGACCTCCTGCAAGCCACTCGTACAATTTTCATGCATGCCACGTTTTGGCATTGCTTATGCAAGGACAAAAGCACTTATCTATCATCCGTATAAAGTATGCATAAATGGCTCCAAGTCCTAAGGACGTACTTTCGCGTTTGGTACTCGATATGCATACTAGTACGTGCTTCAATTCAACACTTTATGACCTAAATTGCTCCAAGTTCTATGAGATCAATAAGCAAACGAAATAATGTACAGTCGACTGTACGTCGACGCGAATCATTGGATTGCCATTTCAGAATAACAGAGTAATTTAATCGCCGTAATGGTTCTAAATGACTAATAATATCATTTCGACAGATGCTGAAGCATTATCGCCAACATATCCTTTAAATAAATAAATCCAGGGAATGTGTAATTCTCTAGAGGAAGTGAAATTCATATTTAATTCTATTATTCGATAACTTTATATATCGGCTATGTATTGAAGTAAATCATTGGATTGCCATTTCAGAATAACAGAGTAATTTAATCGCCGTAATGGTTGTAAATGACTAATAATATCATTTCGACAGACGCTGAAGCATTATCGCCAACATATCCTTTAAATAAATAAATCCAGGGAATGTGTAATTCTCTAGAGGAAGTGAAATTCATATTTAATTCTATTATTCGATAACTTTATACATTGGCCATGTATTGACGTAAATCATTTAATTACCTTTTCAGAATAACAAAGATTTAAACACCATAATGGCTCTAAATGACTAATAATATAATTTCAAAACAGGCTGAAGCATTATCGCCAACATATCCTTTAAATAAATAAATCCAGAATGTGTCATTATCTAGAGGAAGTGAAATTCAGCTTTAATTCTATTATTCGATAACTTTATATATCGGATATGTATTGAAGTAAATCATTGGATTACCTTTTCAGAATAACAATGATTTAAACCATAATGGCTCTAAATGACTAATAATATAATTTCGAAAGATGCTGAAACATTATCACCAACATATCCTTTAAATAAATAAATCCATAAAATCTGTAATTATCTAGAGAAAAGAAATTCATTTGCAATTGTGTTTTTCAATCTCTTTATATATAGACTATTGGTTTGTATTGTAGTAAAGTCTGTGAAAAAATATTAATTTAGAAATATGAATTAATTTAACATTAGACAAAAGATCCTGAAAATGACGTGGCTCCCATGTGAAATTCTTGTAATCCCACGTGGTCTCTAAGTGAAAAAGAAACTTCGTGTCCTACTTTACGTTAATTGAAGAAAATTGTCCCTAAAACCGTGTTGCTCAAAGCCCGAGCTTGCAGGGCTCGTATGCAAATGTTAATCTCGTGCAATTTTGAAACACGCTCACATTTGCGTGCACGATCGCTTAAATTCTGTCGACCGATGAGATAGTTTCATGAGATTTTTTATCCGACTTCGTGATTCTCCCGTACAGTTTAATATAAAAAAACCAGTGGTATTATATTTTTCTGTCGTACCGTTTCTATAGACAAAAAGGATATTTATGTATTTTATTTTTAAATTCGCGGCATCGACCTTCGAAATTTATTATACCAAAAGAATTGTGTTTATACACATTTTTAACATTTTCTGCTCAAGTAGAGTAAAATTACATATATTGTAAGGGATGCCACGATAACCCCTCAAATACCACTTTCATATCACGTTAAGTAGTCCCAGTTGTTATAAACTTTATATAAAAAATTAAGGTATTTAAAAATGATCCCAGAAAATGAAATTTCATGGGTTCCAGAACATAGGGTATTCATATTCACGTGGGGAAGATTCAAATAATTCGGTACCTACAGGTCAGAGAAAAATTTCATAAACAATGAAACCCTGAAATGCCACTTTCATATCACGTTAAATAGTCCCACTTGTCATAAACTTTATATAAAAAATTAAAGTATTTAAAAATGATCCCAGAAAATGAAATTTCATGAGTTCCAGGACCTAGGGTGTTCATGTTCACGTGGGGAAGATTCAAATAATTCGTACCTACAGGTCGGAGAAACATTTCATAAACAATTAACCCCTGAAATGCCACTTTCATATCACATTAAATAGCCCCACTTGTCATATACTTTATATAAAAAATTAAAGTAATTAAAAATGATCCCAGAAAATGAAATTTCACGGGTTCCAGAACATAGGGTGTTCATATTCACGTGGGGAAGATTCAAATAATTCGGTATCTACAGGTCGGAGAAACATTTCATAAACAATTAACCCCTGAAATGGCACATCCAAATCACGTTAAATAGTCCCACTTGTCATAAACTTTATCTAAAAAATTAAAGTGATTGAAAATGATCCCAGAAAATGAAATTTCACGGGTTCCAGGACCTAGGGTGTTCATGTTCACATGGGGAAGATTCAAATAATTCAGTACCTACAGGTCGAAGAAAAGTTATATGGACGAGACCCCTCAGTCGGCACTTTCACATCGCCTTAAACTGACATTTAAGGTGAAGTGAAACACATCGAGTAACTTGATCGACGTCGGTGAAAAAGATTTTTCGAAATACCTTCATTGCCGACATTCGTTTTCATACTGACAGCAATTTCGAATAATATTGGGTATTGTACTAAATGGCATGCTCCACCTGTCGTTTCCGTACAATAATTATGAAGAAATCGAAGTAAAACTCCAGAAATCTCCTGGAGTCATGGTTTCTGCGGCCCTAATTGCCCGCAGAGGGACCCCCAGCGCCATCTGTGATTTCCATGTCAACTAAATTTTCACTCCGAGACCTCGTATTACCATTATTTCAGCATAGCAGCGCATAAGACACTTTTCTCCCTTTATCCTTCTCAAATGCGAGTTTCTCGATTACCAGAGCGTTGTTTCGGTCGATTACCACGTCTCTGCACGTCGACAAATCCAAGAACCGAGATGCGTTATCCAAACGAAGTCGGATGGAATCGATATCGATTAACGTATTAACGACATGCGCGGCCGGCAAGTTTTTATATGCATCCGGGTGCCTCTCAAAGTTTTAAACCAACATGGGACGAGTTATTTACATCCCAAGTTATACACACCGCGGTTCTGCATTATGCTCGCCGACTGCAGCGTAAGACTGCCTCAAACTTCTCCAGGCAAATGCATATTTACCATAAACGCTCCGGCGACTACGGGAACTGCATTATTTAACAGAACATTGTTATACGTACTCCTACTTATAGATAATCTTGCTACACAACCTAGTTGTTCTTCTAACCTTTTGTTTTCCTTTGCAAACGCGACAACGTGACAGGTGTTTCGTAACACAGAGTAATTTAACATTTTGGCTACTAAGAGCGCCAAAAGGCGCCCGACGTTTGGTCCAATATTCTCTGCACGGCCAGACGAATTTCGCCCATATGTCGAAATGGCTCGTCTTCAAAAAGTTAAGGTGATGTAAAAGTGGCGTCGATGAGGTTTGTTTATAAAACTGTTCTCTCAATTCGGTTTACCGAATGGTTTGAAACTTTACGACGTGAATAGGGAGACTATAAGGAAGGTCCTGGAACTGATGAAATTTCAATTCTTTTCAAAATTTGTTTGTAGGTATTTTAAAAATAGTTTATAAAAAATGAAATTTCGCGAGTTTCAAGACCCACCTTAGGGTTTCCATATTCACGTTTTAAAGTATGAAACGATTTGAGACATACAGTTTATAGAAAAGTTTTATGAACAATTGAGCTTTCGGATGCCGCTTTCACATCCCCTTAAGATGACACGAAAGAGTCAGAAACAGTCAAAATTATGTGTATTAGGGGGACCGGAAAGTAATGTCGTTTCTGCGCATTGAATTTAATGTAAGAAAACGTCATTACTTTCCAGTCCTCCTAATATATATATATATATATATTCACCATAAGTGAAACACGTCGAGGAACTTGATCGACGATGATTTTTCTAAATACCTACGTTGCCGACGTTTGTTATTATGTCGACAGCTGTGTCGAATTATATTGAGTATTGTACCAAATGACACTCCACCTGTCGTTTTCGTGCAATAATTATAAAGAAATCGAAGTAAAACTCCAGAAATCCTCCGGATTCGTGGTTTCTGAGGCCCTAACTGACTGCAAAGGGACCCTCTGCGCCATCTGTGATTTCCAGGTCAATTAAATTTTCACTCCGAGACCTCGTATTCCCATCGTTTTGGCATAGAAGCGCATAAAACACTTTTTTTGCCTTTATCCCGTTCAGATGCGAGTTTATCGATTATCAGAGTGTTCTAAATTGTCGTAAAATTGTCCTGACCATTTCATTTCTCATATCGGAGCCTTCGATAATTGTATATGGATCGAAATATGAGAGCTCGACGCCATTTTGATTCTGGTCTGGGCTGAGTTAAACAATTTTGTCCAAAAATCCAAATTTTCAATGTGTTAGGACAATTCTCAGATAATCACGAGTTATGTGTCAAAGTTTCAGCCTGTAAATAGTGAAAGTTTTAGACTCCAATACCCGTAAAAAAAAGTGTATTTATCGAATCGACTGACTTCAGGGGGATTTCATTTCACCTTAAGGGGATGCGAAAGTGGCATTGAAGATTCGCTTGTTCATGAAACTTTTCTCCGAATTGGGTGTGTTGAATCGTGTCAAACTTTAAAACCTTAACGTTTCTCATATTAGAGTCTTTAATAATTGTATATTGATCGAAATATGAGAGCCCGACGCCATTTTGAATTTGGTCTGGGCTGAGTTAAACAATTTTTTCCAAAAATCCAAATTTTGAATGTGTCAGGACAATTCTTAGATGATCACGAGTCATGTGTCAAAACTTCGGACAGTTTGGTCCAATACCCCTAAAAAAAAAGTGTCGTATTCGAATAGAATACTTGCTTAACACAGTTAATATCACAATTATGTGTATTTACATCATACACAATTAACGAACATATAATGATAGGATAAAATATTGGTACTTTAATATATGAAGGAAGATGTCGCATTATGCAGCCGATATGCAATTCGGCCTCCACGGGATCGGGTATTGTCATTTGCATCCTATTCCCTACGGGTTCAAAGAGCGATTTTACGGAAGGATATTTCGACCGACATTGTTTAATACAGTTAATGTCACGTTGCGTTGCATTTATGTATATTTCAATTTGCGAAATGGATGAGTATATTATATTGTTCAGATCCGGACATTTCATTATACGAAGGAAACTTATCATTCGATCTAATGAACGATTTACAATTTTTGTTGCTGATAAGAGATATTTCAATCTTTAGTTTGTCTTGCCTCAGCAAAGTAATCAATTATTTGATCGATATATATGGAAAGTGTCTCTTGAACAATAATTTTGCTGTTCTATTTTCAAGTGTTTGCTTTTGCTGAAACAATTACAATTACTGTTATGACGGCGATCGAATAAACGATGTACAATTTTTATTGCTGATAAGAAATATTTCAATCCTTAGTTTGTCTTGGCTCAGCAAAGTAATGAATTATCTGTTCAATATATATGAAAAGTGTCACTTGAACAAAATTATGCTGCCCCATTTTCAAGTGTTTACGTTTGCTAAAACAATTACAATTACTATGTTATGACGGCGATCGAATGAACGATATACAATTTTTATTGCTGGTGAGAAATGTTTCAATCTTTAGTTTGTCTTGCCTCAGCGAAGTAATCAATTATTTAATCGATATATATATATATGAAAAGTGTCTCTTGAACAAAATTATGCCGTCCCGTTTTCAAGTGTTTACTTTGTTGTACTTTTGCTGAAGCAATTACAATTACTATGTTATGACGGCGAACGAATAAACGATTTACAAATTTTCTTGCTGATGAGAAACATTTCAATCCTTAATTTGTCTTGCCTCAGCAAAGTAATCAATTATCTGTTCAATATATATGAAGTGTCTCTTGAACAAAAATTTTGCTGTCCCATTTTCAAGTGTTTACGTTTGCTGAAGCAATTACAATTACTATATTATACCTGCGAGCTATTTTTCTGCGTGTAAGTCCGAGAGGAGCTAATTTTAAATAGCAATCTTTCAATCGACGTCATTCACAGGGTACGCAATTGTATATACGTAAGGTACATACAAAACATACCGCTGCACCGCGGTATGTTTTACGTGTACTTACAATCTTGCAAGGTAAACGAAAACGTTGGATAAGAAAAAAAGTACCTACCTAACATTATGCCGGGGGGTATTTTATCCTCCATGAGAGCAGGTTTCCTAATTTGCATACGAGTCCCTTTAGGCGAGAGTCCAAAAAGGGCAGATTTCAAGGAGGGACAGTCTAATCAGCGTTATCTAAGAAATGCAATTTGGCATAGCGCCGCAAAATGTCTTTTGCTCGCACATGTAGCATTAAGCAACCGAAGTGTTCTTTGGTCGGAAGATTAGACTTTGTAACAGGAAAAAAAAAATTCTTGAGCAATTTTATTTATGACAAGTCTGTCGTAATCGTTAATTCGGGCATCACTGTAGAAAGGACCGGAGGTAATTGCGCCATTTTTCATATTATTGAACTTTACTGAAATATTCCACACATTAGATCATGAGGTCCTTGTACCAGGTGGAGTACATCTTTACATATGTTTTGATCATGTCACTTTCGAAATACGTATTCTTTTTTCTAATTAAATAGAAATTCTTTTTGCAGCAACGAATAACAATAATTTGAGATGGAACGCTCCGAGTGGAATACTTTCAAATAAAAGATCCGAACAGTCATGGTGAATTGCATAGCACTGCAATTTATGAATGTACAGTAGGCACCCCCACATCGGAAATACCCCAACGGAGTACATATGTAAAAAAGACGTCAAATTGACGTGCAATTGTTGGACTTCTGACGTCAGATAAACGTAATATCGGACCTTGTCGACGTTAGATTGACGTAAAGTGGACGTCCGAATGTCCGCGGGGTGAACATCGAAGGAACGTCGAATAGACGTCAACCTTAACATCCGATAGACGTCAAGTTTACGTAAACTTCGTAATTGCGACGGTCCGTATGCGAAATCGCCATGGACATCAACCTTACGTCAAGTTGACGTAAACTTTTAGATCAGTAGAATCAATCAAACTTTTTCACAAGCAAGCCTTGCTAGGTCAGCTGTCAAAATATATAATGATTATGCGGCTTAAGTGTGAAGTTGGCCGTGAACAAAAAAATTAAGTCCTCTGTTGGGAAACAACGAAATTACTTTCCGAACAACCCACTATATAAACAGCTAACAATTGTTTAGTTTTTTTATACAGCATTCATTTCATTTTCATGGATGACTTTCGACACGTAAAAATGTATTAATTAAATTTCTGTTAATAATGTATAAAAAATGTCCTATTTTTTAATCGATTCTTTGGATTCCGATTTTTAAGAGAATCGATTCTTCATGATCCGATTCAGAATCGATTCATGATCCGATTCAGAATCGATTCAAGAATCGATTCTTCCAAGAGAATCGAACATCCCTAGTCCAGACCCACAGAGAGGTCGGATGCAAACGACAATGCCCGATCCCGTGGAGGCCGCATAATGCTACATGCGTGCCCGACGGGCGCATTCTCGCGATAAATTACGAGGGCACCGCCACGTGCTCCCACATAAACAGATCCGAAGGGCCGGGCACGGTTTTACGGCCGGTACCCGTGCGCGCCATTACGTGCACGAAATTTACACGTCGTGGAGTACACGCCGCGCCATGTCCCACAGGATCCCCCGCTTTGTCATCGACTCCGGACAGGACATCAAGTTTTCCTCCTCGAGCCGATCTACCGACTCGTAAACCGCTTCCGTAAAACTACCCGACATCATTTCTAGGTTTGTTCGCGTTGACTGCACTTCCACCCTCGAGGGTAACGAGGGTCCCACACTTTTCTTGAAAAGTGCAGAAGGGTAGATACACTTACGTCGACGTCCCGAACGCCAGGAACCTCACGAAAGTCCAAGATGACCGATTTAGTAGAGAGGTACGCGATTTTGAGGTTATCCGTATCGGACGATGATGAATACGAAAATGCAATGCTTCTTCCAGCCTTCCTTCTTGAGCTGTCTTCGTTTTCTTCAAATCCTACAATTCGTTCTATTACCTTGTAATACCACGTCTCTCACACGATATTGTAAGGAAAGAGGTTAACCCCTTGCCTTACGATTTAAAGTCCAATAGCGCGTGCCATAAACAAAAATGTTGGTCAAACATCGGGCCATTTCACGGTTTGGACGAACGATCAAAGTCTCACGTGTCTCTCATACATTTTGTTCACGTTTGGTCCGATTGATATACCACGTCTCTCACACGTTTTGTTCACGTTTGACCCAATTGATATACCACGTCTCTCACACGATATTGTAGTTGAAGAGGTTAAGGTGAAGTGAAACCCCCTTCAAATCAGGCGATTCGAATACAACACTTTTTTTTAAAGGTATTAGACCAAACTGTCCGAAACTTTGACACATCACTCCTGATCATCTAAAAATTGTCCTGACACATTCAAAGTTTGGATTTTTGGAAAAATATGTTTATCTCAACCCGGACCAGAACCAAAATGGCGTCGAGCTCCCATATTTCGATCAATATACAATTATCGAAGGCTCTGATGTGAGAATCGAAAGGGGCAGGACAATTTTACGACAATTTAGAACACTCTGGTAGTCGATAAACTAGCATTTGAACGGGATAAAGGCAAAAAAAGTGTTATATGCGCTTGTATGCTAAAACAATGGGAATACGAGGTCTCGGAGTGAAAATTTAATTGACCTGGAAATCACAGATGGCGCAGGGGGTTCCTCTGCAGTCAATTAGGGCCCCAGAAAGCATGAATCCAGAGGATTTCTTGAGTTTTATTTCGATTTCTTTATAATTATTGTACGAAAGCGACAGGTGGAGTATGCCATTTGGTACAATACCCAATATAATTCGACACAGCTGTCAATACAAAAACGAAGGGTGGCAACGTAGGCATTTAGAAAAACTTCTTTATCGACGTCGATCAAGTTCCTCGACGTGTTTCACTTCACCTTAACAAGGGGTCCTATGCGGGACAAATATATTGGATGTTTTCCCGGTTGGACGTGGATAATACCCGATGTGCATGTGCTAAAGGTGGACGTTTCCGTTTTAACTTAGGGAGGATATTACAGAAATGATTTCCTGCATGAGAGACTCAGCGAATTGGGAAGATGGTCTTAACGATTTGCATTCCGCGGTATAATCTCTCGCTTGGCATGTCATCGCATCATAGCGCCTACGACGTGGAAAAAAGTTCTCTAAAAAGAGGGAAGTCGTCATCCGTATAATTCTGTTGGTGTAACGCGGATGGAGAATGGAGGACCCGGGGATAAAACCAACGCGAAAAAGAGGCTCGTCACGGGGTTTTAAACCCGACAGAGTCTCGCATCAAATATGTATACACGCCCACTGAGAATGAAATATGCATTGCGACGAGAAAATCCTGCAATCAAGTAGGTCCAAAGAGACGACGGACCGAGGAAACAAAATCCGTTTCAAATCGACATCAATTTAACTTCTCGACGAAATTATTCTCTCTCGCAATTATATATGACTCAGGCAACGGTATGTATATAAAGAATATATTATTTCTTACGTTGAAATTATTCAAACAATTATAATATTTGTTCCCATCAACTAATCCTTTTCCTCGGTGCAAGAATAAGCGTACATTTCTGTGCCTAATGAGCCCTTTTAGGTCATGATAGCTGCATCGGTAGAATAATATTAAGATGATACGAAAGAGTCAGTCTATATATATAGGCTATATATTAATGGTAAAAGTATTTTCCATATTTTCTCATCTGACTCCGCAATATTCCATTTTTATGGTATTCTAAATTGTTCGAGCTAGGTCCTGAAACTCTTTATTTTAGATTTTAGGCCTCCAAGAAGCGAAAAACATCGAAAATGTCCACGCCATGTTGGTTCTAATTCACGATAATTAAATAAAATTTTCATGATAAATGAATTTCCGTGAGTTTTAGGACCTACTTTAGGGCTTCCATATTCCCGTGGAAAAATCTTAAACGAATCGGTACATCCAGTATTTTGAGCATACTTTCCCCAACGATTTGACTTCTCATATATATATATAATAAAAAATATAATAAATTATATATATAATGCATTTTATATACATGTACACACACACACACCTATACTATTAGGTTGAGGAATAAGTTCCCGGCGTTTTTACATACTGTAATTTAAGGTGAAGTAAAACGCGTCGAAAAACTTGATCGACATCGATAATGAAGATTTTTCTAAATACCTACGTTGCCGACGTTGGTTTTTATATTGACAGCTGTGTCGAATTATATTGGGTATTGCACTAAATGGCATACTCCACTTGTCGTTTTCGTGCATTAACTATAAAGAAATCGAAGTAAAACTCCTGAAATCCTCTGGATTCGTGGTTTCTGAGGCTCTAATTGACTGCAGAGGGACACCCTGCGCCATCTATGATTTCCAGGTCAATGAAATGTTCACTCCGAGACCTCGTATTCCCATCGTTTTGGCATAGAAGCGCATATAACACTCTTTTTTGCCTTTATCCCGTTCAAATGCGAGTTTATCGATTATCAGAGTGTTCTAAATTGTCGTAAAATTGTCCTGACCATTTCGTTTCTCATATCGGAGCCTTCGATAATTGTATATTGATCGAAATATGAGAGCTCAACGCCATTTTGATTCTCGTCTGGGCTAAGTTAAACAATTTTTTCCAAAAATGGAAAAAATTTTCATTATGTCAGGCCAATTCTTAGATGATCACGAGTCATGTGCCAAAGTTTCAGACTGTAAGTAGTGAAAGTTTTAGGCTCCAATATCCGTAAAAAAAAAGTGTATTTATCGAATCGACTGATTTCAGGGGGGTTTCATTTCACCTTAAAGAGATGCGAAAGTGGCATCTGAAGATTCGCTTGTTCATGAAACTTTTCGCCAAATTGGGTGTGCTGAATCGTGTCAAACTTTAAAATCTTAACGTTTCTCATATTAGAGTCTTCAATAATTGTATATTGATCGAAATATGAGAGCCCGACGCCATTTTGAATTTGGTCTGGGCTGAGTTAAACAATTTATTCCAAAAATCCAAATTTTCAATGTGTCAGGTAAATTCTTAGATGATCACGAGTCATGTGTCAAAGTTTCAGACTGTAAGAAGTGAAAGTTTTAGGCTCCAATACCCGTAAAAAAAAAAGTGTATTTATCAAATCGACTGATTTCAGGGGGATTTCATTTCACCTTAAGGGGATGCGAAAGTGGCACTTGAAGATTCGCTTGTTCATGAAACTTTTCTCCGAATTGGGTGTGCTGAATCGTGTAAAACTGTAAAACCTTAACGTTTCTCATATCGGAGCCTTCGATCATTTTATATTGATCGAAATATGAGAGTCCGACGCCATTTTGATTCTGGTCTGGGCTGAATTAAACAATTTTTTCCAAAAATCCAAACTTTGAATGTGTCAGGACGATTCTTAGATGATCACGAGTCATGTCTCAAAGTTTCAGATAGTTTGGTCCAATACCCTTAAAAAAAAGTGTTGTATTCGAATTGATTGATTTGAAGAGGGTTTCACTTCACCTTAAACGGCGGGAACTTATTCCTCAACCTAATATTTCCAGATTTCAATTGGTGGGGACCGTGGAAATAAAACCTCATCGGATGTTACAGCATTCTGGCGCAACACGTGCGGAATATTTGGATCATCGATTACAGTTTTGCGGCATATGCTACACAGTAAATAGAAGTACCTCGATATAGGTAATAGGAGGCTGTAATCAGTGATTTGAATGCCTCTGCCTAGAATCCGCAGCATTTATCACGGAGAGCCTGCCACGAGGCTGTAATCGATGATGCGCATGTATTATGTAATGAGTATACAACACCTGCCACGTTTTGTCCACGTCTACTGCTTGCAACTCAATAATTACCCGGCATCTCCCCTTAGAAATATAATCTAGGAGTAACGAAACAGGCGCAGTTAATTATAAGTTACGTACCGTATCTACACTCTTAAGAAAATTCATAAAATGCATGCACTTTTAGTACATAAGGTCGCAGTAAAATTATATTTTGATGTCTTAATCGCGAATTAGTACACATTTATTATAAAATCCATACACTTTTAGTATATAAGGTTGCAGTAAAATTATAAATTTGATGTCTTAATATGCGAATTTGTATACATTTATTATACAATTCTAAGTGAATTTACAATTTTATAACACCGTGTTGTAATTTTGTGAAATTGCGAAGAAAAATTATGAATTTGATATTCGAAAGTCATTTAGTACGCGTTGTTTCCAAGTTTTTTTAGACGAGTTTTTAATTTTATGAACGTTTGCATAAGTTTATTTTTAAACAAATTTAATCGAAAGATAACAAGTATCGGTGGTACTGGCGGAGAAGCATTGTAGCGACATTCTTAAGTACGAGAAATATTTAAATAGTATTTTAAAAAATTATTGCACAACATACCTGCTGCTTTTCCGGGAGTTTCGGGTTCGATACAACGATTATTGCAAAAAGATTTTTATTCGGCGTTTAAGGTAGGACTGTCTCTAAAATTGTCCTTGTACGTGCCCGGAACATATGTCAAATTTGTTTGTTTGCAAACAAAACATTTAATATCAAGTACTGATCAACACAAATTTATAACACATATGTACTAAATTTATAATATATGTTATATATTTTATTTGAAAATCTGTTATAAAATTAGTATACCATGTCTGAATAAAACCAACAAAAATGTTATAAAATTGTAACATTTTTATTTAACAGTGTAAATTTCATCCGTTCGTAATTTTACCTGTCCACCGTTAAAAAAATATAGTACTTTCCATTTCCTACATTTTTCTCAAAAGTTTCATTCAAACGTGGTATACTAATTTCATAACACACTCTCAAATGAAATTAGTATCACATATTATAGTACATAAGTGAATTAATTTTCCCTTAAATTTTCCCACAATCACAAGACGATGTTATAAAATTATAAATATTCTTAGATGTTCGCGATGTATACTACTAATGTGTGTTTAAAGGATTCATACACCCTATTAAAAAAAAAACATATTTGTTGGACGTTTCATTCAGACATGGTATATTAAGTTAATAACATATTTCCAACAAATTCATAAAATGTGTCATAAATTTAGTACACAAGTGTATTAATTTTTCCCCGCAATTTGACAAAGTTTGAATAACACTATGTCATCAAATTATAAGTTCCTTTAGAAAGTCTGTAATAAATGTATACCAATTCACTTTTGGGACTTTAAATTTATAATTCTCCTGCGATCATATGTACTAAAAGTGCAGGAGAAAAAAAAAGAAAAAAGAATTTTATGAATATATCTAACAATACAAGTGCCGAACGTTCCGCGAATTTTCTACACGGCCGCGAGCGCTTCGACGATATTATCCGCGAAAAGAATTCTCGCACGTAGGACAATTAGCGAAAACATTGCGGATGTTTCCTAGCAGCAAACTGGTCGTAAAAGTCGCCAGGACTTTTGTTGCTTCCTGGCCGGAAGTGCCAAAGAAAACCGGCGTTCCTAGCGTTAAAGAAATTTTTTATTATCCACGCAAATGCCCGCTGCGCTGTCGCGGGTTTTTCAAAATGGCGGCGTTTCAAGGGACATCGCGTCGTTCGGGGATATCCAGCCGTTTTATCAGCATCGCGTCCACGAAATGACCGTTCAGATTATCCATTTCCATAGGTTCTCGACATTTCCCCCGAATTTTGCCGTGCAACCCCACACAAGTCCTCTGCAGAACACTTCCTGCAGATTGCATCTATTCTGCCCGGCTAGTTTGTCGGGCAGTTGTATGAATCCCGATCGTTTTTACTGTGGCGGTCATAGCATACATATATATTAGAAGTTCTTCCTTCGACACGGGCCTTTGATAGCCCAGCAGTTATGCTCATCACTTATACCATGTAGTCTCTCGGAATCAAATCCCGCTCAGGAGAGATTTTTCGGTGTCTAAGGCAGGGTCTGCCTGATAGCCTTTCTGACGAGTCCACACAGGCAGACCCGGGACTAAACACAACAAAATGGGTACACACTACCATCACACCACACGTATACCAAAATTACAAATAGAATTGCAAAATGGGATATCCATACAACTGCTCACGTGAAAGAAGAAACGTATCCGAATGAAGTGATACTTGTCACGAACAAACAGAACTTGAATTTATTACAACATTAGATTGACGAATGACTTGTTGAATTTTCTCAGCTCTTCACGCGTGATTACCGATAACAGATGCAGAAGCGATGGTGAAGGCTGACGAGAGACTTTGTTGCAGTTTGTCAGCTCTTCACGCGTGACTACCGATAACAGTTACAGAAGCGATATTGAATTTTGTCAACTTTTCACGCGTGACTACCGATAACAGATGCAGAAGCGATGGTGAAGGCTGATGAGAGACTTTGTTGCATTTTGTCAGCTCATCACGAGTGACTACCGATAACAGTTACAGAAGCGATAATGAATTCTGTCAGCTCTTCACACGTGACTACCGATAACAGTTACAGAAGCGATATTGCATTTTGTCAGCTTTTCACGCATGAATACCGATAACAGTTACAGATGCGATATTGAATTTTGTCAGCTCTTCACGCGTGACTACCGATAACAGATGCAGAAGCGATGGTGAAGGCTGACGAGAGACTTTGTTGCAGTTTGTCAGCTCTTCACGTGTGACTACCGATAACAATTACAGAAGCGATATTGAATTTTGTCAGCTGTTCACGCGTGACTACCGATAACAGATGCAGAAACGATGGTGAAGGCTGACGAGAGACTTTGTTGCATTTTACCAGCACTTCACGCGTGAATACCGATAACAGTTACAGAAGCGATATTAAATTTTGTCAGCTCTTCACGCGTGACTACCGATAACAGATGCAGAAGTGATGGTGAAGACTGACAAGAGACTTTGTTGCATTTTGTCAGCACTTCACGCGTGAATACCGATAACAGTTACAGAAGCGACATTGAATTTTGTCAGTTCTTCACGCGTGACTACCGATAACAGATGCAGAAGCGATGTAGAAAACTAAATTTTACGAACGGATTTCGGAGGAAGGATATTGCTATTAATTGCAGAAAATTGTTATTAATTTAATATACCATGTACCATATACCTTGCTAAATTGGTAATTGGCCCGACTGGCCCAAGCAGGCAATAAGTCCCTTTCTGGAAATTTGTCTGACATTTCAAAAGCCTCGACGAATTTAAAGTACATTAATGTGGCGCACGAAACAGCATCCAGTCCTTCCCTATTTCTTTTTTTTTTTTTTTTTTCAGAAATGAAGAGGCAAGGGAAAACAAAATGGCACGCAAACACCGACGTAACTTCCATCGCTTTCGGATGTGCCCAGGAGAGTGGCGGGGAAGATGTTCCTCGCTTTCAGAAAATTTTACTACGAGCTCGAAACGGTTTCCCATGCAAATGGCCGGATCCGCAGGCGCAGGCTTTCAGGGTGATAACGTTACAAGAGCCGCGGTCATTCCGGAAAATTTCAACGTCTAATTAGCGCCGTTATCATTAGCCACCTATTTGAGCCTTTTTTAGGATTAAAGAAACACAGGCACGTGCGCTTCCAAAGTTACGACCTTTCCACGGAATCGTCTTGAACTTCCGGCTTCGTAACGAGAAAGTCACGTGATCCTCAATTTGTCCTGATAAAAAAAGAGTGGTATACGTTCCTACACGGAGAAAAGTAAACACTTAAAAGTTACAGATGCCAATCCGTTGGAAACTTCTGTTCTCGAGACAGTTAAAAGCTGTCCCATTAAACAATTAATTCGGCTAACTTTATTTTCTCACGTGGACAGGTAGCAGAAACATTTCTGTAAGAGCCATCTGTAAATGCGGATGAAAATTGATGTTAATGCTGACAGGAATAAAACTGGGGTACCTGAAGGATTATAAGATTGTAGGAGCAAGAAAAACTATCTGTTGATATTACGGATTCACTCTGTTCGAGTTATCGTTTTCGGAAAGGTTAAACACATTGGTAAGCGTTATGGATTAAATCTGAAGATTTCATACATTGAATCTGTTAAATTTTCAGATTTCTTGTGTAGAAGTACCATGGGTAAGTATTTAGAAAAACCTTTTTCACCAACGTCGATCGAGTTCCTCGATGTGTTTTACTTCACTGTAATACTTTATCCCAAATGCAACAATTGGATTTCATACTTTGTATAAATGGTACTAATAAATATTTTAAATGCTTCCTGTTTATGTAAAGTTATTAGACACATCGCAAAGAATCCTCCTGTGGAGTATGCCATGTATTAAAGTACAATACCCAATATAATTCGACACAGTCGTCAATATAAAAACGAACGTCAGCTACGTAGGTATTTAGAAAAAATTTTTCACCAACGTCGATCGAGTTCCTCGATGTGTTTCACTTCGCCTTAATATTTGATCCGAAATGCAACATTTCATATTTATACGTTAAATAAATGGCACTAATGAATATTTTAAATGGCTCCTATTTGAAAACGAACATCGGCGACGTAGGTATTTAGAAAAACCTTTTTCACCAACGTCGATCGAGTTCCTCGACGTGTTTCACTTCGCCTTAGTATTTTATTCCCAATGCAACAATTGGATTTCATACGTTAAATAAATGGCACTAATGAATATTTTAAATGGCTCCTATTTGAAAACGAACATCGGCGACGTAGGTATTTAGAAAAACCTTTTTCACCAACGTCGATCGAGTTCCTCGACGTGTTTCACTTCGCCTTAGTATTTTATTCCCAATGCAACAATTGGATTTCATACGTTAAATAAATGGCACTAATGAATATTTTAAATGGCTCTTATTTGAAAACAAACCTCGGCGACGTAGGTATTTAGAAAAACCTTTTTCACCAACGTCGATCGAGTTCCTCGATGTGTTTCACTTCGCCTTAATATTTTATTCCCAATGCAACAACTGGATTTCAGACATTAAATAAATGGCACAATTAAATATTTTAAATGACTCCTATTTGAAAACGAACGTCGGCGACGTAGGTATTTAAAAAAACCTTTTTCACCAACGTTGATCAATTTCCTCGATGTGTTTTACTTCGCCTTAATATTTTATTCCAAATGCAACAACTGGATTTCATACGTTAAATAAATGGCACAAATGAATATTTTAAATGCCTCCTATTTATGTAAAATTATTATACACATCGCAAAGGAACCCCCGTGGAGGTATCGACATTTTTCCCGTCAAACGGGACCACTCCATTCACGGTTGGATAACATCTCGAAGCGTTTGCAGCCCAGTACACTTGCACAGTACCCTGCACTTGGCCGTGCAAAAAATTCATGGAACGTTCGGCACTTCGGTTACGTGGACGGCTGAATTATTTAAGCGGAAAAGAGCCGAACAAAAATCATTAGGAGGCATTTCGGAGCCGGCGAAACGAGCGTTTCTTCCGGCAGGGTACCTCGCCAAAGGCAAAACCGATCCATCTCGCGGAGGAAATATTTCCTCCTTTATCGGGAGGAAGAAATATTTCCGAGTTCCTCCGAAATCTCCTAAAAGCGAGGGACGGTTTCCCCTGCACTTTCCGGCATCGCGAAGCGATAAAAGTCCCGCCAACTTTTCCGACTTGTTCGTTTCCTCTCTTTTTTTTTTTTTCTATTTCCCCCTTCCTTTTTGTACGCGCGAACAAACATCCCTAATGTTGCCGTTAATGGCCCGACATGGGAAAATTCAGGGCCGAATAAAATCTCCAAGTTTTCCGCCGGGTTTGCCCGAGGACAATGCCGACCACCTGAACATACGACAACTTCGCGAAATGCCGGAAAGTTCAAGTAAGTGTATGTCCGAGTTCCTCGAACGTACCTAGCTCGGATAATTGTCGAAGGATCTACGGATTCTCCCGAACGATGATCCCATTTTTCAGCGTCAAAACGGCCGCCACTTTTCTCACGACTAAATTTTTAGATCCACTTCCACGAAAACAGGCCAACTTCTCCAAAAAATTAAGTCATCTGTTAATGTCAACGTCGACGGAAACGTAAACCTGCCGATTTGTCGAAACTTCCGTTAATAATTGCGACTGTGTCTCGCTGGATTCAAAAATTCCAAAATTCGAGACATACTAGAAATTTGAGGAAGTTTCACAAGTGATCGCTGAATTTTGTGGCCTAGTTTTATAAGGGTCAACTTTTGGGAAAGTAAAGAGATTTCGTAACGTCGAGCGGCATCCTCAACATTGGAAACGTAATTTCCTGGTTTTCTGTCATAAACTGCTTGGTTTAGGTAAAATAGGTGATAAGCCTCATAAAAACGCGAAATTACCCAATTCTGATGTACATACATCTACGGTATCCTCTACTTTAGAAACGTAATTTACTGGTTTTCTTCGGAAAACTGCATGGTTTACGTAAAACAGGTAAACAACCTCATAAAAACGCGAAATTACCTAACCCTGATGTATATACATCTACAGCATCTTCTCTAGTGGAAACGTAATTTCCTGGTTTTCTCTGATAAACTGCTTGGTTTAGGTAAAATAGGTGATAAGCCTCATAAAAACGCGAAATTACCCAATTTTGATATACGTACATCTGCGGTATCCTCTATTTTAGAAACGTAATTTACTATTTTTCTCCGGAAAACTGCTTGGTTTAGATAAAATAGGTGAAAAGCGTCATAAAAACGCGAAATTACCCAATTTTGATGTTCATACATCTGCGATATCCTCTATTTTAGAAACGTAATTTACTGGTTTTCTCCGGAAAACTGCTTGGTTTAGGTAAAATAGGTAAACAACCTCATAAAAACGCGAAATTACCTAACCCTGATGTATATACATCTACAGCATCTTCTCTAGTTGAAACATAATTTCCTGGTTTTCTGTGATAAACTGCTTGGTTTAGGTAAAATAGGTGAAAAGCGTCATAAAAACGCGAAATTACCCAATTCTGATGTACGTACATCTGCGGTATCCTCTACTTTAGAAACCTAATTTATTGGCTTTTAATGGTAAACTGCTTGGTTTACATAATATACGTCAAAAATTTCGAAAAACGCGAAATTACCCAACCCTGATGTACATACATCTGCGGTAATTTACTGATTTTCTCCGGAAAACTGCATGGTTTGCGTAGAATAAGTAAACAACCTCATAAAAACGCAAAATTACCCAACCCTGATGTATACACATCTACAGCACCTTCTCTAGTGGAAACCAAATTTACTACTTTTCTAAGATGAACTGCTTGGTTTACGTAATGTACATAAAAAAGTCTCATAAAAAGCGCAAAATTACATAATTCAGATGCACATATATCTGCGATATCCTCTACATTGAAAACGTAATTTCCTGGTTTTCCATGATAAACTACTTGGTTTACGTAACATACATCAAAACCCAAATAATAAAACGCGAAATGACCCAATTCCGATGTACATACATCTGCGGTATCCTCTACTTTAGAAACGTCATTGACTGGTTTCCTCCGGTAAACTGCTTGGTTTACATAAAATAGGAGAAAAGCCTCATAAGAATGCGAAATTAGCCCAATTCTGATGTACGTACATTTGCAGTATCCTCTACTTTAGAAACGTAATTTACTGCTTTTGTAAGATAAACTACTTGGTTTACGTAACATACATCAAAACCCTCAGAAAAAAAACGCGAAATTACCCAATCCCGATGTACATACATCTGCGATATTATCTACAATAGAAACGTAGTTTACAGGTTTTCCACGACAAACTACTTGGTTTACGTAACACACGTCGAAAGCCTCATAAAAACGCGACATTACCCAATTCCGATGTACATACATCTGCGGTATCCTCTACATTGAAAACATAATTTACTGGTGTTCTCCGGTAAACTGCTTGGTTTACGTAAAATAAGCGAAAAGCCTCATAAAAACGCGAAATTATCCAATTCTGATGTACGTACATCTTCGGTATCCTCTACTTTAGAAACGTAATTTCCTGTTTTTCTCTGATAAACTGCTTGGTTTAGGTAAAATAGGTGATAAGCCTCATAAAAACGCGAAATTACCCAATTTTGATATATGTACATCTGCGGTATCCTCTATTTTAGAAACGTAATTTACTATTTTTCTCCGGAAAACTGCTTGGTTTAGGTAAAATAGGTGAAAAGCCTCATAAAAACGCGAAATTATCCAATTCTGATGTACGTACATCTTCGGTATCCTCTACTTTAGAAATGTAATTTCCTGTTTTTCTCCGGTAAACTGCTTGGTTTACGTAAAATATGTAAACAACCTTATAAAAACGCGACATTAACCCAATTCCGATGTACATACATCTGCGATATTATCTAGAACGGAAACGTAATTTACAGGTTTTCCACGATAAACTACTTGGTTTACGTAACATATATCAAAACCCTCATAAAAAAGCGCGAAATTACCCAATTCCGATGTACATACATCTGCGGTATCCTTTACATTGAAAACATAATTTACTTGTGTTCTCCGGTAAACTGCTTGGTTTAGGTAACATCCCAGGTAGAAATTCATGATCGTCACATTATGCGGGAAATCGGTTTACAAACAATTTACGAACTATTTACTGCATGAAATGTCCGCAACATATGTACGCGTATTGTACAATAGATTTGAAGAAAAGTTTGCGGTAAATTTGCGACGCCACGGCTCAAATATGAGCAACGACACGCTGCAATTGTATATCGGCAATATAATTTATGCGGGAGATAAATTTAGCTATACATATGCGTACAAACGTTGAGACATTGCATGCACTTAACTTTGTTTCACATTTAAGGGTTTTTGGCTCGTTATTGTGTACTGCAGATGTGAGTTCCAAATGAACACTTATAAGCAACATCCTCATGACTCATTTCATGATCTTCTATGAGGCAAATTTCATGAAAATTTTGCATCACTGTTTATGTAGGATAGGTTAGAAACTTCATAACTCATTTCATGATCGTGTATGAGGCAAATTTCATGAAAATTTGGCATCACTGTTTATGTAGGATAGGTGAGAAACCTCATGACTCATTTCATGATCGTCTATGAGGCAAATTTCATGAAAATTTTGCATCACTGTTTATGTAGGATAGGTGAGAATCCTCATGACTCATTTCATGATCTACTATAAGGTAAATTTCATGATAATTTTGCATCACTGTTTATGTAGGATAGGTGAGAATCCTCATGATTCATTTCATGATCTACTATGAGGTAAATTTCATGAAAATTTTGCATCACTGTTTATGTACGATAGATTAGAAACGTCATGACTCATTTCATGATAGTCTATGAGGCAAATTTCATGAAAATTTTGCATCACTGTTTATGTAGGGTAGGTGAGAAACCTCATAACTCATTTCATGATCTTCTAAGAGGTAAATTTCATGAAAATTTTGCATCACTGTTTATGTACGATAGATTAGAATCATGACTCATTTCATGATAGTCTATGAGGCAAATTTCATGAAAATTTTGCATCACTGTTTGTGTAGGATAGATTAGAAACTTCATAACTCATTTCATGATCGTGTATGAGGCAAATTTCATGAAAATGTTGCATCACTGTTTATGTAGGATAGGTGAGAATCCTCATGACTCATTTCAAGTGATGCAAATTTCATGAAAATTTTGCATCACTGTTTATGTAGGATAGGTGAGAAACCTCATAACTCATTTCATGATCTTCTATGAGGCAAATTTCATGAAAATTTTGCATCACTGTTTATGTAGGATAGGTGAGAAACTTCATGATTCATTTCATGATCTACTATGAGGCAAATTTCATAAAAATGTTGCATCACTGCTTATGTACGATAGGTGAGAACCCTCGAAAACCGGGAAATTCCTGAGCCCTGACCGTTACGCACCGCTGAGAAACGGCAAGACAGCGACACGTGCGTGAACGTAAACAGATCGAACGGCGGAGTGAAACGGAGGTCGCGGGAGTAAATCGCGACGACGAGTTTAGACTCGCCTAAGGGGGCGACTCGTGGCCAGAGCCCGGGTATCTCCCTCACGGTGGGATTTGCGAAAACCGAAAAGCTCCTTCGATCGGGCTCGGGAAGAGCCTCCGGCTGAACGGCCCTGGCGTCAAATCCCGCAAACCCCCGTGACCGGGGGATCAGGTTGTCCTCGAGGAGTCCCGAAATGGCCCGGTCCAAATAATCCAGGTGCTCGAGAGCGCGTCCTCGCATTAGCAGCGTCCGTCGCCATTTTGGACCCGTTCCCGTCGAAATTTCCTTCGAATATACGATATATCCCCGAAAGCGTTCCTCCTCCGCGTCCCCGAAACAATTAACAATAACGATAAGTTCATACAAATGAATTTCAGGTCCATTCGAACGATACCACACGATACCACGTACGCCTCCACCGAAAGTCCGGACAGGGTTTCGACCTCTGCAAAGAGAACAGGTCGAAACGTGAAATATGAGAGAAATTGTAAGAACAACGAGGCTCGAATGCTTCGTTCCGTTTGTCTCTCGACCTCGTAGAAAGAGACCGTTACCGTGTCGTGCGATAGTCGCATTCCTTCGGGCCGCGACGTCACGTACTCGCGCCACGCTGGCGAGTCCCCGTCCGGTTTAGCCCCCGCGAGATAAGAACTTCTCGACGCTTCGAAAACCCGGGAGATTCTAAAAGGAAGACGGGCAACCTTGCCGCGCGACAGGTCCCGGGTCCGCAATCGGCGACCGATTGACCCAGAGAGGCGACATCTCCTAGCGGAGTCGCGCGAGTGGGAAAACGCGGCCTCACCTTTTTCGCCTGAAAGTGGTCCGGCCTGAGGTTCTCGACGATCTCCTGCTCGGGCTTAACCTGTTGAGCGACCGAGGAGCGGAAGCCGTCGAGGACGCCCTTGAAGGTGAACTTCTTCATCGCGTCGGCCGGGATGACCCGCGACGAGGAGCGTCGGCCGCCTCGCGGTGTTGCCTCCTCGGGGTCGGCGGCGGATCTCGGCGGGTCGCGACGGGTCGCGACGGGTCTCGGCGGGTCTCGGCAAGTCTCGGCGGGTCTCGGCAAGTCTCGGCAGGTCTCGGCGGGTCTCGGCCAGTCTCGACGGGTCTCGACGATGGTGCGCGGCGTTGCCGTCGGTCCCGGCTCTCCCCCGCGGGGCGACGTCGTCTCGCCCCGGCCGGGTCCTCGCTGGGCTCTCGACTTCCCTGCAGCCGAGCGAGTCCTACATTTTGGAGGAGGCACGGTGACGTCACCGCGAGCCGCCAGCCGCGTCCGGGATCGGGATCATTTGTGCCGCCGAGCCGCCGAGGACGAACGCGCCAACTCTCTCCGCCTGTCTTACGGCCGAGCGGGAGCTGCGTGCCGAGTGTTTTCGTAGCTGACAGCAATGCGGTGTTGTTTAATCGTGTCAGATCAATAACTGGCAACAGGCTCGTGTGTGGACCCTCGCGAAGTCGAAGGCTCTACGCGCATGGAGCGCCGGGAGCGACTGCGAGCTCTCCGCGCCGCGGCGCCACCCTCGACTCTGCCGCTGTGATCGAACGCCGCGCGCCGCCAAATTCGAATCGCGCGCCGCCTGCTGCCATCTGTGGCGAGGGCGCCCAACTACCGCCCCTTTCGACCAGGGCTGGGTAAGTCAAATACCCTAGGTAATTTACCTAGTTTTTTTACAGTCATTTACTAGGTATTTTGCTTTACGAATTTCATACGTTAGGTAAATTACACGAATAGGGGACTTTACGTTTTTGCGGTTTTTATTCCCGATACGCTTAAAATTCAAAATTATCCATGGAATGTGAAGCCCAGATATTTTTAATGTTCGCTCCAATTTGCCATTACTATTTATTCCTTTCTTTTTTTGGCTAAAATGTTTATTTACAAGTGGCGTATACTTTGACCGTTTTGAAAAAGTGAGGTTACAGTACCGCCATCTTTGTCCTGGAATTTATTGGCTATTTTACTTGGATTTTACGTAAAATACTTCCCTTACGTATTTTACGTAAAACACTGCGAATTACGCGTCACTGCCCAACCCTGCTTTCGACTTGGATTGGCTAATTCCGCGGTTTTCGAGGTTTTTCGCGTACATTACGTAAATCAAGTAGTTTACCGTAGTAAACGTAGAAAAACAGGAGAAACGTATCAAATATGGCGGACAAGACAGACGTAGGGCGTGCGGTATCCGCTAGGTTATAAACATCCATCTTGCCTATTTGTTTCATCCCATAATTTACTTTTTGGTCTTCCACCTTTACACATTTTGATACAAATATCGGTTACGAATCTTACAACTTCAAACAGCCGCTACCAGCCGTTATAAACAAACGTCGAATGTACATATATGCATACATTTGAAATTTCGAAGGCTGATTTCGAATGTGCGCGGATTTGTGGATGCGTAAAGCGCAATCCCCTTAATAGCCAAGAGAATCTCTCTTACAAGGAAGGTACCTGAGGTGTCCCCCTCCGATTTTGTTCATTTTTAAACATGTTATAGAGGACTACAATCTAAGGGACCCGTGTTTTTTTTTTTATCTGCGGATAAACACTTTTAGGGGGTGAAATCAGGCTTCAAAGTTGGCCGTGCAAGAGGGTGAGTTGGCTGTTCATATAGAAGCACTCGACCTATTTTCATGAAACAACCGTCAAAATGTAGAGAATGAAGAATTATGAAACATTAATTTGGAATTTTTCGAAAAAATTCATTTTTAAAGGGTGAGCCACCCGTTTGAGTACTTCTTTTACCCCTTACGCGAGCAGCAATTGCTCCATCCAAATGAAACTTGGTTAATTTATAGACCAGAACAATAGAAAAAATGTTTCATTTGGATGGAGCAATTACTGCTCGCGTAATGGGTAAAAGAAGTATTCAAAGGGGTGGCTCACCCCTTAAAAATGAATTTTTTCGAAAAATTCCAAATGCATGTTTCATAATTCGTCATTCCCTACATTTTTACGGTTATTTCATGAAAATCGGTCGAGTGCTTCTATATGAAACAGTGAACTCACCCCTTTGCACGGCCAACCTTGAAGCCCGATTTCACTCCCTAAAAATGTTTATCCGCCGATAAAAAAAAAACACGGGTCCCTTAGATTTTAGTCCTCTATAACATATTTAAAAATAAACAAAATCGGAGGGGGACACCTCAGATACCTTCCTTGTTAGAGGTAAGTAGGTGGACTCTCATTGGTTATTGACGATATTGCGCATGCGCTTTGCACATTTAGTTTGGGGTAATATACTTCGGGCTTGCGTAGAAAACTAGGGACGTATTATACGATGTAATATACGTGTAGAAAACCACGTATATTACTTAAAGTGTTATACTTACCCAACCCCGATGTATTCGCAAAGAATTAAGAAGTTCCATAGAAGCCCAGATCCTAGGTTAGCACTTGATGCTCTAATGCCCGATTCCAACCTCAGTTAAATCATTGATTACCTAATCGTAGGTTAAAGTTAACATCTAAGTTAATCAGGGATTAAAAGCTTAAATGTCCCACTACATTTATTTGGAACGTGATTAACTAATCGTATACCCCATTCGAAGTAAGTTGAACTGCCGATGAACGCGTTCGTTTGATTAAGGTGAAGTGAAACACGTCGAGGAACTTGATCGACGTCGATAAAGAAGATTCTTCTAAATGCCTACGTTGCCGACGTTCGTTTTTATATCTACAGCTGGGTCGAATTATATTGGATATTGTACCAAATGGCATACTCCAGCTGTCGTTTTCGTACAATAAATATCAAGAAATCGAAGTAAAACTCCAGAAATCCTCTGGATTCATGCTTTCTGGGGCCCTAATTGACTGCAGAGGGACACCCTGGTCAATGAAATGTTCACTACGAGACCTCGTATTCCCATCGTTTTGGCATAGAAGCGCATACAACACTTTTTTTGCCTTTATCCCGTTCAAATGCGAGGTTATCGATTACCAGAGTGTTCTAAATTGTCGTAAAATTGTCCTGACCCTTTCGATTCTCATCTCAGAGCCTTCGATAATTGTATATCGATCGAAATATGAGAGCTCGACGCCATTTTGGTTCTGGTCTGAACTGAGGTAACAATTTTTTTTTAAATATCCAAATTTTGAATGTGTCAGGACAATTCTTAGATGATCAGGAGTGACGTGTCAAAGTTTCGGACAGTTTTGTCTAAAACCCTTAAAAAAAAAGTGTTGTATTCGAATCGACTGATTTGAAGGGTGTTTCACTTCACCTTAACTGATACTCTGATCTACTGGAAAGCAAGATAGAAGCATCTTTGTCAAGACACCAAATCCCCCTAGCTTTATGCAAGAACTTATTTGACAGATGCTAGCCATATGAAGTAAAGTTCTTTGTTAAGAATTAATATAAAATCTTTTCAAGCGTACTTCGATCATTAAAAAATTGTAAATAAAGGTAGAAACGTCTGCATCCGTTTCGCCATAAGGTATTACTACGTATTCGATCTAATCCATGCTTTCCTCACGTTTATGCAGTTTTTAGGTTGAAATTCGATTAACTGAAGCTAAACGATCAAATTTGTCTGGTTGATCTAAACGACGGTTAATGGAAATTAACCTGCCGTTAAAATGTGGTGGAACGTGCAACTTATTGTAATCGAGGATTAGCTTTTTGACCGAGGTTGGTGAAACCGGGTATAAAAGTTGGCTAACAAACCAGGAGTAGGGATAAAACAGAGATAGCATGTTTGACAACGGTATCTCACATACCGGAGGAAGAAAGACGCATATCGAAAGGCGAGCACTGTGTGAGATAAAGAAGGAATGCAATCCGCTATATATTGCCGTAAGATTAAGAGAGATGGAGAGATGATTACAGCGTCGCCATCTGTTGGTTAAAGTATTATTTATCGAGCATCAACGCCAGTATTCTGGGCTTTTATGGAGACCTTTTTTTTTTTTGGTATCCGCTAGGTTGTAAACGTGTTTTAGCACACACGTAAACAGAGTTGGTTAGTGACTCGTAATTCAAAGCTTTTTAGTACGTAAAATGTTACGTAAAATACTTAATGGAAGTTAAGTATTTTACGTAACATTCAAGTAAAATACCTAACAAAGATGGCGGTGCTGTAACCTCCCTTTTTTAAAGTGGCTAAAGTATAAATCACTTGTAAATAAACATTTTAGTCAAAAAAAAATAAAGGAATAAAGAATAACTGCAAGTAGGAGTAAACAAACCATTAAAAAGATCTAGACTTCAACATTTTAGTTTTCTATACGTTCGTGACAATGCACATCAGTTTGTATGACCATTAGAAACAGGAACAGGAAATCCAGAAACATAAAGACCCATATTCATGTAATTTACATCACGGATGAAATTACAGCAAAATACCTAGTAATTGACTGTAAAGAACCACGTAAATTACCTGGGGTATTTTACTTACCCAAACCTGCACTTAAACACGTAAATATTTTTCTAGAGTAAATTAATTTGGCGCTCACCTTCAAATTTCTTTAGAATATTACATTTCCAATATGGCGGATGCACGATATATGTACCTGTTAGGTTATAAGCGACATTTAGCACATGTGTAAACACGTACAAATTTTTAAGGAATAATTTGGCGCTTACATTCAAAGTTTTTTCAACTTAAGGCTGTTTAATATCAAATTTCTAGCTAGATTTATTTTCTATTTAAAAATAGAAGGGTGTAATATACTTTGCGCTCGTGTAGACAACTATGGACATATTATACATTGTAATATCACACTTAGAAGACCCCCACATTACATTACACATAACAAACTGGTGTCAACACAAACTGGGGAAATAAAAAACCATTGTGGAAATTTCTTTCTTGCTTGCTATTTCTTTTATTGCATTCTTTATTGCAAGAAATCACAAATTAAAGGGACATTATTTATCAAAATTAATTTGAATACAAAGTCTCAGTTCTCTTAAATTCTCAATTGTACCGAATTGTACTCTTATTCCACTAACTGCACTGGAATAAACAGAACTGAAATTGACAACACTGGGTTCCACGTTCATGTTTTCATCCAATTGATTCGTAATATGCATATGTATATGTGTGTGAGTCGAAAGAATGGTATTCATTAAGAACATAAAACAAAGACGCAAGAACATGTACGTTGCCACTTTTTTTTAGGATACATTGAGGCCAAGTTAATTCCATAGCCACAAGACACGAGGGACAATAAATGGTTTAAAACATTTCTGCGCAAGCTCAAATCGAATCCTTTATGTGGTATAAATAAAAAATATGTGCGTCATTAAATTCTAGCTCGCATCATTTTCCACCATACAAATTTGTAATCACTATGTAATGGCATAAACTGTACAGATTGTACATTGTAAATAGAGATCTAACTATTTTTTTTCATATGCATGTGCCTTATTGTCCACTTAGATGTCTACTAAATGTATAAGGAAAAATTTACAATATCTGTTCAATGACGAAGAGTCGATACATTGTTTTACTTGTATTGGTACCTTAAAAGCATGATTGTACGCGTAATTAGATTATTTTGGAAACATTGTGAATATCAACAAATATTAAAAGTCTTGGTTCATTTTAAACTAAGCAGCATATGTTGCTTCGTCCAATCATTTGAGTCTATTGTTCAATGACGTACACAAAGCTTCCACCCGATATAGCGAATACAGGAAACAATGGATGGTGTAGAAAAGGAACAACAAATAATGTTAATATTTCAACTCGCCTTTAAATCTTCATGTAAAACTACAAGTATATTTAATATCATTTCTTGATAAAATTGGAAAACTGATGATTCTAATGAAATGGAATTTCTCTTTGACCAAAAATATATTGATTTAAATGTTAAACATATTCGGTATTCATCACTCTATTATCATGAATTTTTCAACATTTTAATGTTTTGATGCATAGAACAGCTTTGCTCCAGGTTATGGAGAGGAATTTATCTTCACTGCTGTGGACTCTTGCCATAACCGCTTGTTCCGGTATTCACCCAATGTCCCAAGGGAAAACCACAGCTCAAAAAAACCTTGGGCGGAACAGCTGCATCCAATTTCAATACACTGGATCTCCATAGCTGCTTCGTAGCTAGATCTTGCCGCAACCAGGTTGTTCCAGTATCCACCGTCTGCCTTGAGAAAAGAACGTCTTCAAAATCCTTGGAGAGATGTATCCGTCTTCGATATAATGAATCTACAGTGTCGTGTAACCATGGATCTGTAAATTGATCGACGCAAGATAATTAATATTTAGAAACCAAAGTAAGATTTACGAGTCAATAATATAATAATCTACCTTCCAGATAATGATTTTCTGTCAGAAGGTGTCCTCTTTCATTGTCCATTCAAATGAAAGTTTATATACTAGCAAACTCCAGAGATTAAATCTCATAGGAATTTGATTGCAATTTGAACGAATATAAGCAATGCAGAGATAATAATAAGATAATAATAAGATAATAAGAGATAATAATGAGACAGTAAGTTTAATCTTGATAAAATTAATTTGATCTCCTCAATTATATGCTATTAAATAAAATTGAATTATAAATTTTGCAGAATTTAATGATTTTAAAAATGCAGAACTGCGTTAAGAATCTATTTTTGTACTCGTTCATTTGCAAGAACTAAAAATAGAGATGAAAAAACAGGTACGGTTGCCAATGTCAGAATCTTCGGAGTTGAATCTTCAGAGTTGAATCTTCAGAGTTGAATCTTCATGTTATACTCATAAATACCCGTGAAGGATTCACAGAGTTGAAAAAAAATAAAATAAAATAAAATTTACTGCAGTCTTCATTTCAGAATTCTAAGTTACGAGTTCAATATCTTCTCGTAATTTATAAATAACTGCTAAAGAAATGACGTTGAAAAAAAAAATACAGGCCCAATTTGCAACAGCCTCCATGTAAAAACTACGGGAAGTAAATATTTTATCTTCCCGAGTATAATTTCTAAGTAGCTGCATGAGTGGTTCCACCGAACTATTACACATTCGACCAGATCAATTCCGGTAAAAAGTTTAAAGTGGATAGCTTACTCGGCGTGCGTGCGTTAGCTATATTTACTTATAAATAAAATTAAACTAAGTTCCCTCGGTTAAAAGCTAAACGTCCGTTAGGACGAAATATCACTCAAGCTCGGCTTGCACCGAGGGGAATTATTTGCATCTATATTTTCCCAAGCTTGGTTCGCACCAAGGGGCCTTAACAAATACGAGGGTGGCATACAAAGTATGTTCGGATGAATAATCTACGCGAGCGAGTTTCCATAAAACACACATTCATTCACTCGGTACATTTTAATCGCTATTCTATAAAAGATCCGTTAGGACCAGAATCAACCAAGCCTGGACTACGCCAGGGGCAAAGATTCTCTGATTTTCTCAAGCTCGGCATTTGCCAAGGAGATATTACATTTTATTCCCTAATTAGACATACGCGGCGTCTATATCTCGTCCCTTCCGCAGTCGATTCCATCGGGCACCGGAGTTAACCTCAAAAGAACGACCTGATAACGTTCGCGAAAATGCCCGTTAGGACTAAAAATCAACCAAGCTCGGCACGTGCCGAGGGTAACCGAGTAAACCATCAGTTCTCAATTTCCCAGGTATTTCACGCACTTACAAATTTCATATTGGATTAAGTCGGCGCTCGGGGAATTCAACATGGCGGCTGTCGGCGTCCCTTCCGAGTAACGGCGAACCGGTTTTGGGCGTGCCATTACGCGGTAGGAGACGCTTATTTTTTACCGATCGGTCGATTCGAGAGCCATAAATCTGCATTCCAGGAAAGCCTCTTCGCGACTCCGAGTCGCAGATCGATTCTGGTATTGTCTCTTGAATCTTGTTCAACGCGGGACGAAAATCATGGCGATCTTCTCGCTGTGGATTTCTGTCGGTCCGCGTCGGTCAGTCCTTCTTGTCGTCCCGAATGCTTCTTCGATCTCCATCCCGATGAATCAAGTAAAACGGCCGGATGATCAACGATGCAGTCGCAAATGTACACGGACTTCTTTTAATAAAATCGGGGACACTCAGCAAACAACGTCTCACACCTCAGCCGTCCTACGTGGTTCTGCGGGACGCGGGTTCTGGGCAGTTCTGCGCAGGGGGGCAAGGGGGTGACACCAGAAGGCTGACACTCGCATGCTATTCTTCGAGATTAGTGTATGCAGCGACCTCTGGATCAATAGTACCGAAAGTATGAACTAGCAAATTTCCCGCCATAAATTTAAATTGAATGACATTCAGAAACTGTTATTTAAGAAAAAATGATCTAATAATNTTTTTCTTTTATAATAATCTATGAGTTTCAAAGAAACATAACCCATAGTAATGTCATTTACATTCGACTTACCAAGTTACATATATACCTTCCTACGACAAATAATTGTTCTTAATTGTTGCAGCGTCATTGTCATAAAAATACCGATTTTACAAAACCTACAGAAATTATATAACCCTTTTCATGCGTACCATTGGATCTTATCTTTTTCCTTGTTTCTTTTATCCTTTCATCTACTAAAAGTATTAGAGTCCACACAATATAAATAGAGGACATTGGCAAAGAATTGTTATGCCATATTCAACTCGATTGTCTTAACATCGTTTATCAAAAAACATTTTGTTTATCCAGTGTAGGCAGTTAAAACATTAAGAATAAATCTCCTATTCTTAAAACAAGCTATGGTTGAGGGAATACTATTTATAAGTTTCACATCTTACAAGAGCAGCTTGTTATTTGTATTATAACATAAATTACATATATATTATTATTGTTACTTTGACTATCGCACTTTTCTTGTCTCACTTTTTTTTTTCACTCGCAGCCTGTGCAGAAGGGCTCGACGGACTTTTTGTGGCATTTTAATCTAAATTCGTTTTAGGCTTATTCGTGAAATCTGTAAAATATGTTTTTGGCCTCTTTCGTTTCAGAAAAAAGGTATTCTTTCCAGGAGTCGTGAAATATCTGAAGGTAGGACTGCGATTAGAGGTGTCATCCGATGACAGCCCAAGACTGATACTTGCATCTTTTTGCAACTGGAATGTCCCTTTTGGACTTTTTATGCAGGCAGGGTTCTTTGATGTACTCCGTTTCAATATCACTACAACCAGCAAAATGTAACTTGAAATAAACTATGGATAATCCAGAAGACATATTATGTACATCTATTGATGACGAAGTAAGAAAAATACATGATGTTCAATACAGATTACACAATTCAAATTGAAACGACAGGTTTTTATTTTGCAATCAATCTATATAATATATTACCTGGTTGAAGGCGACTTTGATGTATCACAGGTGATACTGGTTTTGTAAACACTCCTTTGGGAGATGGATGTCTATTCTCTTTTGCTAATCGAGATGTTGGTAAAACCAGAGGTGACAAAGGTTTCGGAGACATTTTTTTTGGTAACCTTTGAGGCGAGTAATTTGTATTAAGTGGACTTCGAGTAGCTTTAACACTTTGTGGATATTCAGACTTTGCTTCATTTAATTCTTTCGTCTTGATAACAGCATGTTTTCTGTCTCTAACAATTGGTGATATATATTCAGCTTTACGCTTCTTACTAGTTAACTGTAAATATGTACTATTTAAGTCCTGGTTCCTTTTCAAATCTTTCTGAACTACATTCGAAGATAACTGTTTCGTCTTTCCAGTAGGTAAAGCTTTAGGTACACTTCTTTGCAACGTCGGTTTACAACTCATTGTCCTCATAGTATTGCCTTTTTCTGTCGAAGCAGAA